>NC_092353.1:84521831-84836206 GCF_963676685.1 Mytilus edulis | reverse complement strand
GAGTGCGGCCGTACACTTCAGTGATACCAATACGTTTTCATCCTCTAGATCGCCTTTCCATCTTTTAGGAACAGTTAACTTTAAGAAGATATCTCTATTCAAATTCATTCTACATCTGTTTGAAGATTGAAGTCGAAGGCAATTTTCATACTCTGTACTTAGAAATATTTTTAAATAACCCAAACCCAAACACTAACACTAACACTAACCCTAACCTAAACGCTAACCCTAACCCTAACCCTAACCCTAACCCTAACCCTTCTCACGCATGCGCAGTCACAGAAAAGGGCAGACATGCGCAGAAGTGAAAAAGGGCACCTCACAAATCTCGTCAAAGTATACTACCATGTCCCTGACCTTGACCCTTACTCAAAACCTAACCCTAACCCTGACCCAAACCCTAACCCAAACCCTTAATTAGGGTTAACCCTAACCCTAACCCTAACCCTAACCCTAACCCTAACCCTAACCCTAACCCAAACCCTAACCCTAACCCAAACCCTAACCCAAACCCTTAAATAGGGTTTAGGTTAGGGTTAGGGTTTAGGTTAGGGTTAGTGTTAGTGTTTGGGTTAGGGTTTGGGTTAGGGTTAGGGTTAGGGTTTAGGTTAGGGTTAACCCTAATTAGGGTTAGGGTTAGGGTTAGGGTTAGTGTTAGGGTTTGGGTTAGTGTTTAGGTTAGGGTTAGTGTTAGGGTTTGGGTTAGTGTTTAGGTTAGGGTTAGTGTTAGGGTTTGGGTTAGGGTTTGGGTTAGTGTTTAGGTTAGGGTTAGTGTTAGGGTTTGGGTTAGTGTTTAGGTTAGGGTTAGTGTTAGGGTTTGGGTTAGTGTTAAGGTTAGGGTTAGTGTTAGTGTTTGGGTTAGGGTTTTGGGTTAGTGTTTAGGTTAGGGTTAGTGTTAGGGTTTGGGTTAGTGTTAAGGTTAGGGTTAGGGTTAGTGTTTGGGTTAGGGTTTGGGTCAAACACTTACCCTAACCCAAATCCCAAATGTGTTAAAATTGTTGATTTGGAGGCCTTACTTTATCTCGGAACGGGTAAGTGTAGAAGGATAACCTATTGCAGTTTCGTGTTAAGTTTTTCACGAACTTCTTAAAAGAAAGAGTTGTGTATGGATGGGGGTCCGGTTATGAGGTTTGAAAAAAAAAAAAAAAAAAAAAAAAAAATAATCTTTCAATTATCATGCAGTGAGGTCGGAGAGTGCGGCCGTACACTTCAGTGATACCAATACGTTTTCATCCTCTAGATCGCCTTTCCATCTTTTAGGAACAGTTAACTTTAAGAAGATATCTCTATTCAAATTCATTCTACATCTGTTTGAAGATTGAAGTCGAAGGCAATTTTCATACTCTGTACTTAGAAATATTTTTAAATAACCCAAACCCAAACACTAACACTAACACTAACCCTAACCTAAACGCTAACCCTAACCCTAACCCTAACCCTAACCCTAACCCTTCTCACGCATGCGCAGTCACAGAAAAGGGCAGACATGCGCAGAAGTGAAAAAGGGCACCTCACAAATCTCGTCAAAGTATACTACCATGTCCCTGACCTTGACCCTTACTCAAAACCTAACCCTAACCCTGACCCAAACCCTAACCCAAACCCTTAATTAGGGTTAACCCTAACCCTAACCCTAACCCTAACCCTAACCCTAACCCTAACCCTAACCCAAACCCTAACCCTAACCCAAACCCTAACCCAAACCCTTAAATAGGGTTTAGGTTAGGGTTAGGGTTTAGGTTAGGGTTAGTGTTAGTGTTTGGGTTAGGGTTTGGGTTAGGGGTTAGGGTTAGGGTTAGGGTTAGGGTTAACCCTAATTAGGGTTAGGGTTAGGGTTAGGGTTAGTGTTAGGGTTTGGGTTAGTGTTTAGGTTAGGGTTAGTGTTAGGGTTTGGGTTAGTGTTTAGGTTAGGGTTAGTGTTAGGGTTTGGGTTAGGGTTTGGGTTAGTGTTTAGGTTAGGGTTAGTGTTAGGGTTTGGGTTAGTGTTTAGGTTAGGGTTAGTGTTAGGGTTTGGGTTAGTGTTAAGGTTAGGGTTAGTGTTAGTGTTTGGGTTAGGGTTTGGGTTAGTGTTTAGGTTAGGGTTAGTGTTAGGGTTTGGGTTAGTGTTAAGGTTAGGGTTAGGGTTAGTGTTTGGGTTAGGGTTTGGGTCAAACACTTACCCTAACCCAAATCCCAAATGTGTTAAAATTGTTGATTTGGAGGCCTTACTTTATCTCGGAACGGGTAAGTGTAGAAGGATAACCTATTGCAGTTTCGTGTTAAGTTTTTCACGAACTTCTTAAAAGAAAGAGTTGTGTATGGATGGGGGTCCGGTTATGAGGTTTGAAAAAAAAAAAAAAAAAAAAAAAAAAATAATCTTTCAATTATCATGCAGTGAGGTCGGAGAGTGCGGCCGTACACTTCAGTGATACCAATACGTTTTCATCCTCTAGATCGCCTTTCCATCTTTTAGGAACAGTTAACTTTAAGAAGATATCTCTATTCAAATTCATTCTACATCTGTTTGAAGATTGAAGTCGAAGGCAATTTTCATACTCTGTACTTAGAAATATTTTTAAATAACCCAAACCCAAACACTAACACTAACACTAACCCTAACCTAAACGCTAACCCTAACCCTAACCCTAACCCTAACCCTAACCCTTCTCACGCATGCGCAGTCACAGAAAAGGGCAGACATGCGCAGAAGTGAAAAAGGGCACCTCACAAATCTCGTCAAAGTATACTACCATGTCCCTGACCTTGACCCTTACTCAAAACCTAACCCTAACCCTGACCCAAACCCTAACCCAAACCCTTAATTAGGGTTAACCCTAACCCTAACCCTAACCCTAACCCTAACCCTAACCCTAACCCTAACCCAAACCCTAACCCTAACCCAAACCCTAACCCAAACCCTTAAATAGGGTTTAGGTTAGGGTTAGGGTTTAGGTTAGGGTTAGTGTTAGTGTTTGGGTTAGGGTTTGGGTTAGGGTTAGGGTTAGGGTTAGGGTTAGGGTTAACCCTAATTAGGGTTAGGGTTAGGGTTAGGGTTAGTGTTAGGGTTTGGGTTAGTGTTTAGGTTAGGGTTAGTGTTAGGGTTTGGGTTAGTGTTTAGGTTAGGGTTAGTGTTAGGGTTTGGGTTAGGGTTTGGGTTAGTGTTTAGGTTAGGGTTAGTGTTAGGGTTTGGGTTAGTGTTTAGGTTAGGGTTAGTGTTAGGGTTTGGGTTAGTGTTAAGGTTAGGGTTAGTGTTAGTGTTTGGGTTAGGGTTTGGGTTAGTGTTTAGGTTAGGGTTAGTGTTAGGGTTTGGGTTAGTGTTAAGGTTAGGGTTAGGGTTAGTGTTTGGGTTAGGGTTTGGGTCAAACACTTACCCTAACCCAAATCCCAAATGTGTTAAAATTGTTGATTTGGAGGCCTTACTTTATCTCGGAACGGGTAAGTGTAGAAGGATAACCTATTGCAGTTTCGTGTTAAGTTTTTCACGAACTTCTTAAAAGAAAGAGTTGTGTATGGATGGGGGTCCGGTTATGAGGTTTGAAAAAAAAAAAAAAAAAAAAAAAAAAAATAATCTTTCAATTATCATGCAGTGAGGTCGGAGAGTGCGGCCGTACACTTCAGTGATACCAATACGTTTTCATCCTCTAGATCGCCTTTCCATCTTTTAGGAACAGTTAACTTTAAGAAGATATCTCTATTCAAATTCATTCTACATCTGTTTGAAGATTGAAGTCGAAGGCAATTTTCATACTCTGTACTTAGAAATATTTTTAAATAACCCAAACCCAAACACTAACACTAACACTAACCCTAACCTAAACGCTAACCCTAACCCTAACCCTAACCCTAACCCTAACCCTTCTCACGCATGCGCAGTCACAGAAAAGGGCAGACATGCGCAGAAGTGAAAAAGGGCACCTCACAAATCTCGTCAAAGTATACTACCATGTCCCTGACCTTGACCCTTACTCAAAACCTAACCCTAACCCTGACCCAAACCCTAACCCAAACCCTTAATTAGGGTTAACCCTAACCCTAACCCTAACCCTAACCCTAACCCTAACCCTAACCCTAACCCAAACCCTAACCCTAACCCAAACCCTAACCCAAACCCTTAAATAGGGTTTAGGTTAGGGTTAGGGTTTAGGTTAGGGTTAGTGTTAGTGTTTGGGTTAGGGTTTGGGTTAGGGTTAGGGTTAGGGTTAGGGTTAGGGTTAACCCTAATTAGGGTTAGGGTTAGGGTTAGGGTTAGTGTTAGGGTTTGGGTTAGTGTTTAGGTTAGGGTTAGTGTTAGGGTTTGGGTTAGTGTTTAGGTTAGGGTTAGTGTTAGGGTTTGGGTTAGGGTTTGGGTTAGTGTTTAGGTTAGGGTTAGTGTTAGGGTTTGGGTTAGTGTTTAGGTTAGGGTTAGTGTTAGGGTTTGGGTTAGTGTTAAGGTTAGGGTTAGTGTTAGTGTTTGGGTTAGGGTTTGGGTTAGTGTTTAGGTTAGGGTTAGTGTTAGGGTTTGGGTTAGTGTTAAGGTTAGGGTTAGGGTTAGTGTTTGGGTTAGGGTTTGGGTCAAACACTTACCCTAACCCAAATCCCAAATGTGTTAAAATTGTTGATTTGGAGGCCTTACTTTATCTCGGAACGGGTAAGTGTAGAAGGATAACCTATTGCAGTTTCGTGTTAAGTTTTTCACGAACTTCTTAAAAGAAAGAGTTGTGTATGGATGGGGGTCCGGTTATGAGGTTTGAAAAAAAAAAAAAAAAAAAAAAAAAAAAATAATCTTTCAATTATCATGCAGTGAGGTCGGAGAGTGCGGCCGTACACTTCAGTGATACCAATACGTTTTCATCCTCTAGATCGCCTTTCCATCTTTTAGGAACAGTTAACTTTAGGAAGATATCTCTATTCAAATTCATTCTACATCTGTTTGAAGATTGAAGTCGAAGGCAATTTTCATACTCTGTACTTAGAAATATTTTTAAATAACCCAAACCCAAACACTAACACTAACACTAACCCTAACCTAAACGCTAACCCTAACCCTAACCCTAACCCTAACCCTAACCCTTCTCACGCATGCGCAGTCACAGAAAAGGGCAGACATGCGCAGAAGTGAAAAAGGGCACCTCACAAATCTCGTCAAAGTATACTACCCTAACCCTAACCCTAACCCTAACCCTAACCCTAACCCTAACCCTAACCCTAACCCTAACCCTAACCCTAACCCTAACCCTAACCCTAACCCTAACCCTAACCCTAACCCTAACCCTAACCCTAACCCTAACCCTAACCCTAACCCTAAACCCTAACCCTAACCCTAACCCTAACCCTAACCCTAACCCTAACCCTAACCCTAACCCTAACCCTAACCCTAACCCTAACCCTAACCCTAACCCTAACCCTAACCCTAACCCTAACCCTAACCCTAACCCTAACCCTAACCCTAACCCTAACCCTAACCCTAACCCTAACCCTAACCCTAACCCTAACCCTAACCCTAACCCTAACCCTAACCCTAACCCTAACCCTAACCCTAACCCTAACCCTAACCCTAACCCTAACCCTAACCCTAACCCTAACCCTAACCCTAACCCTAACCCTAACCCTAACCCTAACCCTAACCCTAACCCTAACCCTAACCCTAACCCTAACCCTAACCCTAACCCTAACCCTAACCCTAACCCTAACCCTAACCCTAACCCTAACCCTAACCCTAACCCTAACCCTAACCCTAACCCTAACCCTAACCCTAACCCTAACCCTAACCCTAACCCTAACCCTAACCCTAACCCTAACCCTAACCCTAACCCTAACCCTAACCCTAACCCTAACCCTAACCCTAACCCTAACCCTAACCCTAACCCTAACCCTAACCCTAACCCTAACCCTAACCCTAACCCTAACCCTAACCCTAACCCTAACCCTAACCCTAACCCTAACCCTAACCCTAACCCTAACCCTAACCCTAACCCTAACCCTAACCCTAACCCTAACCCTAACCCTAACCCTAACCCTAACCCTAACCCTAACCCTAACCCTAACCCTAACCCTAACCCTAACCCTAACCCTAACCCTAACCCTAACCCTAACCCTAACCCTAACCCTAACCCTAACCCTAACCCTAACCCTAACCCTAACCCTAACCCCTAACCCTAACCCTAACCCTAACCCTAACCCTAACCCTAACCCTAACCCTAACCCTAACCCTAACCCTAACCCTAACCCTAACCCTAACCCTAACCCTAACCCTAACCCTAACCCTAACCTTAACCTTATGCTTAAACTCAATCCTTATCTTCAATAAGAGCCAACATATGCTGAAATAAAGATTATGGTTGAGTAAACGTCAACCTTAACCTTTACTTTAACCTGAAACTTAAAAAATAGCCTACAAATGCTTAAGAAATAATTAAGGTTAAATAGAAAGTTAACCTTAACCTTAACCTTAACCTTTAACCAGTAACCGGTTTAAGGAAAAATTAACCTTAAGGTTAACCTTAAGCTTAACCTCAATTTTTATCTTCAATAAGAGCCAACATATGCTGAAATAAAGATTTAGGTTGAGTAAAAGTCAACCTTAACCTTAACTTTAATTTTAAACTTAAAAAATAGCCTACAAATGCTTAAGAAATGATTAAGGTTAAATGGAAAGTTAACCTTAACCTTAACCTTAACCTTTAACCAGTAACCGGTTAAACGAAAAATTAACCTTAAGGTTAACCTTATGCTTAGCCTCAATCCTAATCTTCAATAAGAGCCAACATATGCTGAAATAAAGATTTAGGTTGAGTAAAAGTCAACCTTAACTTTAACTTTAATTTTAAACTTAAAAAATAGCCTACAAATGCTTAAGAAATGATTAAGGTTAAATGGAAAGTTAACCTTAACCTTAACCTTAACCTTAACCTTTAACCAGTAACCGGTTAAACGAAAAATTAACCTTAAAATTAACCTTATGCTTAACCTCAATCCTAATCTTCAAAATGAGCCAACATATGCTGAAATAAAGATTAAGGTTGAGTAAAAGTCAACGGGATATCAATATAGTTAAAAAAAAAAAAAAAAAAAAAAAATTTAGTCAAACACTCCAGCATGTGGCATTTAGCAGACAAGTACCTAAATATCATATAAAAGAAGAAATGTTTGCACTTTTTATATCGGTCGACAAGGTTTTTAGACTCTGTAGACTCAAAACTATGTACACAAAAGAATAAAATATGATGCCGGTATAGAATCAGCAAGAAAAAGGTCAATGTTGGCACCCTATACTGATGGTAACAACATATATAGCCATTTGAAACTTACAATCCTTCACTTAAATGTCCAACATTCAATCTTGAGGTACGAAGAGTACTTAATTACCAAGCCAGTACAAGAAAATTAATCAAAAGAAAGAAATTCTGTCGCCTTTTTTTGTTATCGACACAAATAAAAGTAACCGTACACTTATACAGGTCTAATTTTGTGTCAAATTATCCATCATAAGAAGAAAATGTTCATACCAGCACAGAAGTATCACTAAAAAGGATAGATTTTGGCACCATTTATAGATACAGCCAAACAATACAACCGTAGACTTGTAAATCTCTCAATGTGTGTCAAAATATACATTTTTATAGTTGTCGACAAAATTTTTAGTAACCGTAGACTTCTAACCTGTCTAAAACTGTCAATCCTGAGGTACCAACACAATAAAATGTGAATGCCAGTAAGTAATAACCAAGAAAATGGTCAATATTGGCACCCATTAGTGCTGAATGCAACAAATATAGCACTTCAAAAAACCCTTATGTATGTATGTATGTATGTATGTATGTATGTATGTATGTATGTATGTATGTTTGTCTTTTTTGTTGTTTGTATGTATGTATGTATGTATGTATGTATGTATGTATTTCTGTATGTATGCATTTACATTATTTCTAATATTTTCGTTACGTACTATGACGTCATGTAGCTCAAAAATTGTATCGCCATTTTACGCTAAAATTTATGCACATGCGCAAATACAACAAGGTCAACTTGAATTTTATTTGCTGGGTTCATTTCATATCAGCCAGATTTATACTAAATACAAATTATCTCCCTTAGTGCAACTCAGTTGCAGTCTAGTAAAAACCCCCTAACCCTAACCCTAACCCCTAACCCTAACCCTAACCCTAACCCTAACACTAACCCTAACCCTAACCCTAACCCTAACCCTAACCCTAACCCTAACCCTAACCCTAACCCTAACCCAAACCCTAACCCTAACCCTAACCCTAACCCTAACCCTAACCCTAACCCTAACCCTTAACCAGTAACCGGTTAAACGAAAAATTAACCTTAACCTTAACCTTATGCTTAAACTCAATCCTTATCTTCAATAAGAGCCAACATATGCTGAAATAAAGATTATGGTTGAGTAAACGTCAACCTTAACCTTTACTTTAACCTGAAACTTAAAAAATAGCCTACAAATGCTTAAGAAATAATTAAGGTTAAATGGAAAGTTAACCTTAACCTTAACCTTAACCTTTAACCAGTAACCGATTTAACGAAAAATTAACCTTAAGGTTAACCTTAAGCTTAACCTCAATTTTTATCTTCAATAAGAGCCAACATATGCTGAAATAAAGATTTAGGTTGAGTAAAAGTCAACCTTAACCTTAACTTTAATTTTAAACTTAAAAAATAGCCTACAAATGCTTAAGAAATGATTAAGGTTAAATGGAAAGTTAACCTTAACCTTAACCTTAACCTTTAACCAGTAACCGGTTAAACGAAAAATTAACCTTAAGGTTAACCTTATGCTTAGCCTCAATCCTAATCTTCAATAAGAGCCAACATATGCTGAAATAAAGATTTAGGTTGAGTAAAAGTCAACCTTAACTTTAACTTTAATTTTAAACTAAAAAAATAGCCTACAAATGCTTAAGAAATGATTAAGGTTAAATGGAAGGTTAACCTTAACCTTTACCTTAACCTTAACCTTTAACCAGTAACCGGTTAAACGAAAAATTAACCTTAAAATTAACCTTATGCTTAACCTCAATCCTAATCTTCAAAATGAGCCAACATATGCTGAAATAAAGATTAAGGTTGAGTAAAAGTCAACGGGATATCAATATAGTTAAAAAAAAAAAATAAAAAAAAAAAAATTTAGTCAAACACTCCAGCATGTGGCATTTAGCAGACAAGTACCTAAATATCATATAAAAGAAGAAATGTTTGCACTTTTTATATCGGTCGACAAGGTTTTTAGACTCTGTAGACTCAAAACTATGTACACAAAAGAATAAAATATGATGCCGGTATAGAATCAGCAAGAAAAAGGTCAATGTTGGCACCCTATACTGATGGTAACAACATATATAGCCATTTGAAACTTACAATCCTTCACTTAAATGTCCAACATTCAATCTTGAGGTACGAAGAGTACTTAATTACCAAGCCAGTACAAGAAAATTAATCAAAAGAAAGAAATTCTGTCGCCTTTTTTTGTTATCGACACAAATAAAAGTAACCGTACACTTATACAGGTCTAATTTTGTGTCAAATTATCCATCATAAGAAGAAAATGTTCATACCAGCACAGAAGTATCACTAAAAAGGATAGATTTTGGCACCATTTATAGATACAGCCAAAAAATACAACCGTAGACTTGTAAATCTCTCAATGTGTGTCAAAATATACATTTTTATAGTTGTCGACAAAATTTTTAGTAACCGTAGACTTCTAACCTGTCTAAAACTGTCAATCATGAGGTACCAACACAATAAAATGTGAATGCCAGTAAGTAATAACCAAGAAAATGGTCAATATTGGCACCCATTAGTGCTGAATGCAACAAATATAGCACTTCAAAAAACCCTTATGTATGTATGTATGTATGTATGTATGTATGCATGTTTGTCTTTTTTGTTGTTTGTATGTATGTATGTATGTATGTATGTATGTATGTATGTATTTCTGTATGTATGCATTTACATTATTTCTAATATTTTCGTTACGTACTATGACGTCATGTAGCTCAAAAATTGTATCGCCATTTTACGCTAAAATTTATGCACATGCGCAAATACAACAAGGTCAACTTGAATTTTATTTGCTGGGTTCATTTCATATCAGCCAGATTTATACTAAATACAAATTATCTCCCTTAGTGCAACTCAGTTGCAGTCTAGTAAAAAACCCCTAACCCTAACCCTAACCCTAACCCTAACCCTAACCCTAACCCCTCTGTACTTATACATCCCGTCATTGTGTCATGGAAGATGTTTGTTTATACACAGGGTTTGTGGCTCTGTACTTATACATCCCGTCATTGTGTCATGGTAGATGTGTGTTTATATATCCGTTTTTTTGGTATATAGTGATTAAGATAATAAAACAACGTTTGACATTTTTACATATCACGTCTGTTTGTTCTGTAGATACATCGTTCTCAAAAAAAACGACCAGGTTCAATCAACCATTATCTACAAAAGAAAATGTCTGTACCAAGTCAGGAATATGACAGTTGTTGTCCATTCGTTTGATGTGTTTGAGATTTTGTCGCTTGAATAAAGACCTTCCAATTTGAACTTTTCTCAAAGTTCAGCATTTTGGGTAATTATTACTTTTACTGTTTTCTTTTTTTCGTAACATCCATAAGACGTGGCTCGGTACTTATACATCCCGTCGTTGTGTTACTGTAACATGGTAAATTTCGGATTGAAAGGCCATCTCTGGTTTTTTTTTTAAATACCTCCACGAAGTACAATAGTAACGGTCTTGTCGGGTTTTTTTTTCGGTTTTTCAGCACTTACCCTAACCCTAACCCAGCAACGGACTTAAATGGTTTTGATTCAACACGGCATGATACACAATGAACCACAGACGATAGGAGCTCGTAAGTGTTCGTATTTAGATGATTACGGAAGGCACCATTGATCTAATTTCGCGATATTATTCATATTGCGTCGGTATCCTTCATTGCGTTTTCAAACAGCTCCTCACAAAACCTGCCGAACACAGATACCAATGTTGTAATTACATTCAAATACCCAGTATAACAGACAGAAGTATTTTTTTCTCCTTTAATTCATGCAAAATACATATAAGAACCACTTGTGGGCATACAAAAGCAAACAATTCTTATTCACTGTGTATATGAACGGAAACTATACCATTGATAACTGTGTTCGGTCGATTGTCTTGTTTAGTGTGAAGTTGCTTGAAGTCTTTGAGTGGTACCGAAATAAAAATCAAACTGCTCGCAAAGCACCACAGTGTTCCCCCAACAAACAAAAAGGAATAACTTACAATTCTTGGAATAATAATTTATACTATTCCGGTATAAAGAACAAAAAAACAACTAACGATTCTTGGAATTATAATTCATACTTCCGGTAAATGAAAAAATCGTCGAATTCTGATTCAAGAAATGCAGGCGAATTGAAAATTTTATTCCAACACCTTAGTTCATTGAAATGAAGCATCATGTTATTAAAAACTAGAAATTATAAAGATCGGAGCCATTTATGTGGGCCACGCTCTCAATAAAAAGTGGTTGAATAATTGTATCTTTACCATAGGACATGATATTGTAAATTGATACCAAAGTTTTTGATCTTAACCTTTAGGAAGTTGTTAATAAATTAAGAAACAAAGAGGTGTTGGTTAATATACATGTAACACTCCCAAACGTGTCCTTCCCCCCAAACGTGTCCGATTCCCCCAAACGTGTCTGTTCTCCCCAAACGTGTCCGTAATATTCAATATTCCCCAAACGTGTCAAATTTCATAACCCCCAAACGTGTCCGATAATTGTTATTCGCCAAAACGTGTCCATTATTACACGCCAGAACGTCTCACGTCTTTTAGCGCTAATACATGCATAGCCGTCCAAAATCAATAACGTTTACGGCAATTCTATGATGGGGGACACAGTTTAGGAAGTGGTCATTTGTAGTTTGTTCAATGCTAGTTGATAATGATAGCATAAAAAATATTGCAAATTTAATCTGTAACATATGAATTGACTTTTGACTGAAATTGATTATTGTGCAGTTGCAAGTATTTCATGCGCATTTAGAGCAAACATACATTTAATTCTTCTACTGTTGAATTAATTGTTTACTATGTAAATTATTGTGTACTAAAAAACTCCGTTGATGCCTTTTATATTCATCCAAATTATTGCATGGCTTTTTTCAGGAGAATTGACTTCCCTTCTTTCAACAGTTTTGATATTTTAAAAGCTCTTAAAATCATAAACTGGTTATCTGAATTTTCAATACATTTTAGGTTTCGAACATCACTAAAGACACACGAACAAGAGACAAAACGTCCAGTGCCAAATATTTCTAGCATTAGCGATATCATGTTAGCAATTAATGCATTTGTCATTTCGGGGCCTTTTATAGCTGACTATGCGGTATGGGCTTTGCTCATTGTTGAAGGCCGTACGGTGACCTATACTAGTAGCTATTAGTTTATGTGTCATTTGGTCTCTTGTGGAGAGATGTCTCATTGGCAATCATACCACATCTTCTTTTTTATACCGTAGATAGGTTCTTTTATCATACCGGGAATTTCGGATTGGGCCTAAATTTTTACGGTTATTCGGGATTAACACTAGTTGGGATTTTAATCTAAAAAAGTTAAAGAGTTAGTAAAAACTGATTTATTTATGACTTCAGTAAGAAATGCACAGAGAGGTATCTGATTTAATATCTACAATTTAACTCAGCATTTACCTTGACAAACATAGAAAAACGAACGCCCCTTATACTTCCGGTTAAGAAAAAAAACCTAAAGTTATTTTTTCTGTTTTTTAATGACATAGTAAAATGAGTATATATTAATGAAACAGCAATAATCAAATAACCCACGTATTGATTATATTGACACGAAAAATAATTCTAATAAAAAAAATTTAAAAATATAGACACATTTGGGGGATTGGACACGTTTGGGTGCTTATACAAATGACACGCTTTGGCGCTGTTTTACAACTAGACATGTTTGGAAGTTCAGTGACGTCGCAGTAGACAGGTTTTGGGGAATCGGACACGTTTGGGGGGAAGGACACGATTCTGAGTGTTACATACATATAAGTATAAGCTTTGAAATCAGTACACTTAATATATAGAACGGACACGACATCATAGGACATGGAGTTGTCAACTGAAAAATAGGTTTTTAAACTTTGACCTAGAAAGTTGTACATAACATTATTACACACCATTTGGTGTTGGTTAATAAGCATGTCAAGGAAATACTTTGAAATCATTACGATTCTCAAGATAAAGAGCGGACATGATCTTAACCATGGGACACGGGGTTCACAGGTCTGTTGTCTTGACATAACTAAGGGTGGAATGGTCATGATTAGTATAGACTTATTCATTAGAAGTAAACAAATAAAGTCCATTGTCCATTCTTCATGAACAGTTAGAAAGCTGGATACGATTGGCAAGCATGGGCTTCGACAATTTGACAACAAGTATAATGATCAATATTTTTTATGTAAATGTTCAAATATCAACGAAGTAAATCTAAAAAGTATTCCTTTATTTTATCGGAAAATGATCTATACATAATAAAAGGGTCTAATTTAATAAAAAAAAAATTGGAGATAATCCCACAACAAAGAACGATATACTTAATATGCGACTATTTTGCAATTCAAAACTTTCATGCCAAAATAAGACATTGTTCTTTCTTCCTTTCTAAAAAGTGACATGAAATATATCAAATACATATGGAATGAAGAAAGCAACGAATTTTACAGTTGTAATTATATATTTGAAAAAAGAAATTGTATGTCGAAATTTTCAAGAGCTAAAAGTTCAATACCAATCAACTTCTTAAAGATAAAGGATACTATAGATACAGTTAAGTCAGCCTCATATCTTGACTCACATCTAGAAATTGACAATGAGGGTCGGTGGAAAACAAAACTTTACGACAAAAGAGATGATTTCAGCTTTCCAATTGTGAACTTTCCATTTCTAAGTAGCAACATTCCAGCAGCACCTGCATACGGGGTATATATCTCCCAATTGATAAGAAATTCCCGTGCTTGCATTTCCTATCATGATTTTCTTCATAGAGGGTTGCTGCTCACAAGGAATCTATTAAACCAAGAGTTCCAAATGGTAAAGTTGAAATCTTCCCTTCGTAAAATTTTACGGACGCCATCAGGAGTTTGTTGACCGTTATGGGATAACCGTTTCACAAATGATAGCGGATATGTTCCTTACGTCGTAACTACAATCCCCTTCCTTTTCATGAATGTGACTTACCGAATGAAACTATTTACAGGATTTGTTATCACATAAACAACACGACGGGTGCCACATGTGGAGCAGGATCTGCTTACCCTTCAGGAGCACCTGAGATCACCCCTAGTTTTTGGTGGGGTTCGTGTTGTTTATTCTTTAGTTTTCTATATTGTGTCATGTGTACTATTGTTTGTCTGTTTGGTTTTTTTTCATTTTCAGCCATGGCGTTGTCAGTTTATTTTAGATTTCTGAGTTTGACTGTCCCTTTTGTATCTTTAGTCCCTCTTTTCTTACAAATTTAAGAAATCGAAAATGAAATAAATTAAAAAAAACAAACATAGAACTGAAACTTTCTGATGAGATGGTCATATGATTAGATATAAATGACAAAAAAATCAAACCTAAAGAATTGAAACTCAAATAAATATGTGACATGATTAATAACAAGATCTATCTTTAAAACAGATATCCGACGTATTTAGATTTGCGTATATATTAAAAACTATCATTTCGATAACCTTCAGAAGTACAAAGATACCATTTAAATAACGTTTTCTCTGATTGTGTTCAGTATTCTCGGTCATCGTATCTTTCTGTTTACATTCACCAAAACCCCGCGGAAATCTCACATGTGTAGGTGCGTTCTAAAAGTCACGTACGTTCGTACAACAAAATTTACATTAAAAATTATATAATTGTCCCGAATAAACAGCTGTCACGGATGCAAAGAGCTATTGGAGAAACAATTATTTTAATAAAAATATAAATCTTTGTAAGATCTAGTTCAGTTTTTCACTTGCTTTCCATCACGATAAAATTAACGAGATGTTTTTTCAAGCACAATCAAATCACCCACCATGACAGCATTTTGTCCAATCACAGAAAGGGTTTTCGAGCATGCGTATTCTGTTGCCATAGTTAAGCGTCCTTAAGTTCAAAGGGCACAAATCGAAACTATACCGACTACGTCGGAAAAATATACACTCAACGTCACCTCAGCGGTTGCAAAGTACTTTCTCTAAATCAATTTAGTTATCAATCAGGATAACGCAGTCACAATAGTCTTTCATGTTAAAAGACAATGTCATAATATACTATGACATTGTCATTTACACTGTTCAAACATCACCGCACGTCAAACTTTGTACATAAGTGACAATTTGTCACGGCCACATGAATTGGCATGTGTCCTATCAAATACCCTCAGAAATCTTCCATTACAATTATTTTTCATACAAAAAACTGTATTTTCTTATTTAACACAATAAAAAAATTATTCCAGTCTATTTTGCGTTAAACGTGCAATGAAGATGATACGGTTTCGTAATCTGCAAAAACAGTTCACTTGCGGTTGATAAAATGTAGAAACGTCTCAATAGAATTCAGTGGCGGACCCAGAGGGTGGCATAGAGAGCGTATTTTTTTGTAAAATGATCAACCAGACTAGACCACGTGAACTTTGCCAATCCCCGTGTATTTAATTTTTATGCGACAATTCTTTACTTATAATGATATTTTTTGCTGCTATTTACTGTTTATGTCAAAGTCATGAAATTCGCTATGGTGGGGTTGACCAGTTCGCCGTAAAAAGTTTAAACGTCACTCAGTCATTTTGAATTTCAAATTACAGTAACACATTGATAGACTGAGGATGACAATCACGACATCTGCAAAGCGACACAGGATTGAGCAAAGAACGTATTGACTTCTATTTCACAATTCCACTAAATAGAAAGTAATACTCTATTACTCTCTCATGGAAAAAGTTCCTCAGCAATATTATTCACCTACGAACACATGTTTAACCCAAAACGCCCCAGCCTATTTTAAAATAACATAGCTGAATAGTGATCCTCAGTAAGTACAAGCTCTTGAGTCTAAGATACGAACCATTTGATTTGAGGAGGCAGTCTGAGATATTTGAGAGAAAAAAAATCTGACATTGATTTTTGCCTCAAATTAAAATTCTGGCCGTATCTGGATTGAAAACAATAATCCGTCCTCTTTTTGCTATTAGAAATGAATATTTCCAACAAAATTATGTAGCATTAAATGAACATGATGTTTAAAAAACATGTCGATCTACATTTATAAATGTGTTGTCTCATTCGTAAACGCCTTTGGTTGATTTGGAACCCCTCACTTCCCTTCTTTTTGTTCGGTGAAACATAGCAACCAAACATTTGGATAACAATTGCTTGTTTGTCTTTATTAAATCGTGTCGGTCGTATTGTAAATTTCATCCAAAAGCCCGGCGTATATCTTGTTTAAAACAAGAAATCTGTGAGATTATTCTAACTTCACATACAACAAACGAAAATTTTCCATGTCTATATTTTTTACTGACAAGTCCCACATCAAATTTATCAATACATGGCTTTGGATCCATACCATAATATCATTATACGATAGACAATTAATATGGAGAATACAGCATACAAAAGTCCAACCTTAAACTTTACAGCAACAATAAAATATACAAGCTCCACGTCAGGAACCGCCGGTTGAAAAGTGCATTTTACACTTATTTCAGGTTTGTTAGCCCAAAAAAGGTCCCAAAAAATTTCGACACGCTCCGCTCGGCGAGTTTTTAAAATTTCGCCCCTCCCTTTCAAAAATCCTGGATCCGCTCCTGGAATTATAACAATTATGTCAAATGCACGTTTTAAAACGGCTCTATTTTGACATTTTGAGATACTAAGAACTTGTTGTTTTAAATTTTATAGGTTAATATGATTTTTAAACAGTTGGATTTTTCAAATTTAGCAAAAGATTTGTTTGGTTTTCTTCTTTTCTTTCAAATTATATCGAGATTCATTGACATTTCCCATTATCTTCTGTAATGATTGTTTGAAGATGAATAATTTAATATTCTTTTACAAAACATTTAAAATTTTACTCTGCGTTTAAAAATAGCATTGAAGTACATCTAACAAACGATAAACATTGCTAGAAGAAAAAAAGTCACTCTTCCCAAGGTTGAGATTGAATATAATCGTTATCTGATTTTATGAGTAAGGATTAAGGGAGACAGGGAGAGAGGGACAAGAGAAAGGAGAGAAGGGGCGCTAAATTATATCCAATTTTCAAATGAATTTTATTTTTCTAATTTGCAAACAGCGTTTTCGGCAACTATTTTATAGAATTTTTTTTTTTAAACTTATTTGCACCAATAGCGACACAAAATTTCCCGTTGTTTTAACACATTATCTTGCGTTTCTATAATTTGGATTTATACCTTTAAAACAAATCATCGGGAAACGGCGTGCATCAGACCAACACATCCAATGCAAACAAGACGGCTTAACAGTCAGTGAAAAAGTTATTGAAATTTCTTGAAGCAGAAGAAACATCACTTTTATCTTGTGAAAGGACAAGACTTGGAAGAGCCATTAAAAAACCAAAATTTTATCGATTTGTTTGAAAATGTGCATCCTATATATAAAGTTTTTCCTTTTTTACGGCGGGAGACAATATGAAGAGGGTGGGAGAAAGGAGAAAGGGGGAGTGAGAAAGGAGAGAATGGGCGGGAGAAGGAAAAAATGTTCCCCCTGTCCGTCCCACCTTAATCGAAGATGAAGTCACATGCACGAAGATGTTTGTCCGCCATGAAAATACGTAGTCCCATATCTCACTGCTAAATTGACACAAAGAGTGCACTGATTCTCAATAAAGTAAAAGTCGTTTTAAACTTCGTTTTTAGAAGAAAGACCTTTATAACTTAATATTACATTAAGCATATCTAAAGTACATCGACACGCATCTCATGTTATGAAGGCAAGTCTAACGGTCAATTCTATATGTACTAGTATCCGGTCAATATTCTATCGCACAGAGAAGCTCAAAACAATCATATTGATAAAATGACACTGTCATAGTTTAATAACATTGTGGTTATCTGTATCAACATTAAAAAGTATTGTACTTTATTGTCGTAGTTGTCGGAAAACTAATTCTAATATAATGATGATTTCGACAACAAGCTCTGAAACTGCAGAAAAAAAGTTAAGTGCAAGTCGGTGCGACTTTATCCACCAGCAACATATGTCCAGACTGTAAAAAAATCGGGTACGTGCAGAGACCTTCTAGCTAGGAGACAGTTGACCTGTTCTTCATTATAAGCTACAACTTTGCTTGGCCTTGGCGTCTTATCATTTTTTAAACTACGCCGTTGATGACCTAATCTACGGAAGCGTATTAGCGCCACACATTTTTTCCCCTATCTTTGCGTTATAACGCAAACCTTTGCGTTATAACGTAAACATTTGCGTAATAACGCAAACATTTGTTTTATCTTATTTCTTATTTAAGATTCATAGGAAATAGTAGTTATTAATGGAGGAGGCTGTATATATTAAAATTTATCACCTTTGTAGACATTGCAAAGTAAAATGCTTGAATAATTAGATCATATCATTGACTAATAATGAGCAAAATAACATAAGAAGATGTGGTATGAGTGCCAATAAGAAAACTCCCCATCTAAGTCACTATTCGAAAAAGTAAATCATCATAGGCTAAAGTACGGTCTTCAACACGGAGCATTGGCTCACACTGAACAAGAAACTATAAAGGCCCCCAAAAACGATATTCATGTTACTACTAGTATATATATTACAAAGAAAATTGAGTAAATTGAGGTTATACCGAAGAAAAATAATCAATCCTGCTAATATAGCTATAACCGAATATAAATATACTTCCAAAGTAAGCTCTCGTTTGAGAACTGTGTAAAGTAGGTTAGATTCAAACAAGCTACCCTTTGGAAATAAATGTATAGAATGAAGGTGTTTTATTAATAAAATTATGTTCTCTCTATTCAAATTGCTAACCAAACATCTTAAAATACCTCATAATATTGAAATGAAAATTCAATGACTTTCTATCAAAGAATCTTGATCATATTCTGAGATTTAAAAAAAAATGTTTCCTTAGTAATAATTCATTTTAAAGCAGAAAGATCATTTTGTCTATTTGACTTGGAGGTTTCACAATTGTATGACATTATTTTTGATCTTTCAATTTGAATATGACTATATACTATACTATATCTATTTTCTTGTTTAATAATATACTTTTCTGATGCACAAATCAGTCTTAAGTTATGTATAATTGCACTTCAAGTATTCTATTATTCCTATGCATATTTATTATAATGATTTGGCCTTGTTTGTATGTTTCTTTTTTTTATCTACTAGTAAATCACATTCGAAATGAATGAAAGACGGACATATATACAAAACTTAATGAATAATTGAAATAAAGATATTTGCGATATAACGCAAATGTTTGCGTTATATCGCAAAGGTTTGCGTTAAACGCAAAATGTTTGCGTTATAACGCAAAGGTTTGAATAACGCAAACAAATTGCGTTATAAGGCATAGATTTGCGTTAAAACGCAAACATAGGAAGAAAAATTTTAAAAAAATGTGTGGCGCTAATACACATCCGTACTACTCACTAAAACGTTTTTACAAAATCTTCGTTCCTGAGAAATGTATTTCAAATTTCATTAAGGTCTCTTCTCAGAATAAAAATCATCTTTTTGGCGGCCTTTAAAGTCGAAAGATAAGAGATGAATGAATGAATTAAGTTTTGGGGTAGTTCTAAAGTACAATGGGTAAATTAATCTTATCAATTTTGTACCAGATAAGCAGTCCATCTGTGACCCATGACATAATATATTTTAAGCATTTCATTGGATATTTTCTTTCAAAATCCACACAAGCTAGTAACGTTTGCAGATCTGAAGACGAATATTTGTGTGAAACATTTTTGTATGATTTTAATTTATGAAAATTAAACTGAACTCTAAATCAGACCTTTTCCGAATACGGATTTACACGAATTGGGATTTGGGAATATATTATTAACCTGTTATGAATTCAGTGAAACTTATGCTGTTTTTTCGGCGCTTGGGTAATCAACGTTTTTTTCTTCATCCGAAAATTCGGGATGACAACCATTCTACAGGTGATCCCTTTCTTCCTCTCTTCAGTAGACAATGTTAAGGGGAGAAGAAAAGAAAATCCGTATGGTTATTTGAATGTGTTAAAATTAATATTAATTTTGCAATTCTTAATATGGTTTTTTTTGTATTTCTTCGAATAACTAAGAAAAAGGGGATATATGTACGACTTCCCAAATTCACAACGTTACTCAACACATTCAATAAAGAAACAATAAGAAATATCAATATATTTTATTTTTTATCAAATTCGAATACTAATACTAGTATATAATGACATTGTTATAGTTTTAGGACACAGTTACATCAACATAAAAAGGTATTGTACATTATTGCGTAAGCTGTGGACTACTGGTATAAAATAAAAATTGATTTTGATAAATTGAGTTTCAACCACTGAGGAGACGTTGAGTGTATATTGTCAAGACAAATGGCAAGAAATTTTGGGGCACGAAATTAAACTGGAAAAGAGTATGGGAATTTCTGAAAAATGTTAATATCACCAATAAAATAAAAGAATTTCAATGGAAATGCATTCACAATATCATATATACGGAAAGAAGACTTAAAATGAGGGCTGAAGCTGGCATGTCAGTAACTGCTAGTAGTCTGTTGTTATTTATATATTATTGTCATTTGGTTTATTTTCTTTTGTTTCATATTCTGACATCGGACTCGGACTTCCCTAAAACTGAGTTTTACTGTGCGTATTGTTGTGCCTTTGTTTTTCTACATTGGCTAGAGGTATAGGGGGAGGGTTGAGATCTCAAAAAAACATGTTTAACCCCGCCGCAATTTTGCGCCTGTCCCAATTCAGGAGCCTCTGGCCTTTGTTAGTCTGGTATGATTTTTAATTTTAGTTTCTTGTGTATAATTCGGAGTTTAGTATGACGTCCATTATATCTGAACTAGTATGCATATTTGTTTAGGGGCCAGCTGAGAACGCCTCCGGGTGCGGGAGTTTCTAACTACGTTGTAGACCTATTGGTTGTCTTCGGCTGTTATCTGCTCTATGGTCGGGTTGTTGTCGGTTTGACACATTCCCCATTTCCATTCTCAATTTCATTTATCAAAATAATACAATTGTCGAAAATTTCATATTTGCCAAACGGTTAATAATACTGAAAAATTGCAACAATTGTTTTTCGATTGCAATACAACCAAAATAATCATTAGAGAAATCAAAGATATTTTCACATTATGGAATGTTCAATTACATGATGAAAATTTGAAACAATTTATGCTTTTGGGAGACAGCAGTGGTCAATCGAACCGCACATTACTTGTTAATTTCTTTTTTTTTATTTTGACAAAATGATCTTTGTGGAAAATAAGAAACAAAATCAAATATGATAAGATAAAAATATCAACTGCAAATATTTTGAATCTGAAATCTTAACCCTGTTACTTATCTAATTATACAATAAACAAAGAAAAAATAAACACATTAATTAATTGTACATTATAATTACAAACCTTCACAGTCACAATGTTACAGTCCGGAATGCGATTCGATAAAATTGCTCCCCTTGTTTATTTCGCTCTCCTGTCAAATCATGTAATTTCGCTACCTCCAATGGTAGACGCTACAACGATGGGTGTGGTCAAGAAAGGTACGATTAAAGGAATCAGCTAGGAATTAGACGATCACCATTGGTATAGGTGAGTTGTTTAATAGTTGTTGCTTTGGGATAAATGCATGTTTTGGATCAATTCATAATCAGGAATAGTTGGAAAGGAAAGAAACGTGTTGCTACGTGAACCCAGAAATGCCTGGACGAATTTTTAAAAAAAATCTAGAGACGATCGTTCTGAGTGTGCAACCTACACATTCAAACGTGTTCACAAGCACACTATTCCCTATTATTACTACATGTTCACACGATGGGCATGGTTGTCCTGCGAGAGAACGTTCTGAGCTGGTGATTCGGTCCTGACTGGTGCTGGTGGGTTTATTTACATTGTACCAGAACGGCAATAAAACAACCGTATTTTTGCTTATTTTTTCTCTAATACGTCATAAGTACCATCCAAAGAATATTACAACAATTTTTCATTGCTAAATTCGTGCAAGTTCGCCAAAGTAAATTGTCCTGACGACGTGCTGGTGATAAGAAAAACGGCCCTGGTTCTGTGCTCCTATGTCCTGGTTCTGTGCCTTTAAGTTTCCGTTAAAAGTGGCAAAAATTCAAGATCAGTGATGCTTAAATTTTATTGACTAATTAGCTGTTATCTGTTTTCTTGAAATTGACATTTTGAATTTAATTACTGTTATTATGAAATAAATAACGCCTAATTTTTGAAGTTACTGTTTTCTGTTCTCTCATGCAAGATGATTTTAAACGCTGTTATCGGTTATCAATATTTTAAACCCTTCTTGTTCCTTTTAAGATTAGAAAATATGTTTACGATTTTCTGGATTACGATCCTTTTCCATGATCACCAAAATACGGGGTAAAATATACAATACCTACATAGATAAGATGATGTGGTATGTTTTTTAATGGACAAATTTCCATAAGAAACCAAAGGAAGTATGTGTTAACAACCATACGTCACCGTACGGCCTTCAACAATAACCCATAAAATCAAAATGTGAAAGGTTTTGCATAAAAATGGAGAGCATAATTCTAAAAGAAAGGATTTTTTTTTTAATAAAATTGAGAATGGAAACGGTTAATGTGTAAAAAGACAACAATCTGACCAAAGAACAGATAACAGCCGACGGCCACCAATGAGTCTTCAACACAGCGAGAGAGAAAAAAAGCACTAAGAGGCGGTTTCATCCGGCGCCTAAGGGCATATCCAACAGTTTATTTCTGACGTTTTGAAATTTTTCCCTTTTATATATATATAGGCTATTTTTTACGTGCTTAAATCAAATATGTAATAAAAAATATACCTGCATGTGCTACTTTTTGAGTAAAATGAGGTCGAAATTTCAGATATTTGCTCAAAGTTCGGATTTGTGGACTTATTTTTTCTCCTGACAGAAATGCATAACTTTTTTGTTTTAAAAGATAAACACAAGCTGTTTGTTGTTAATTTATTTTATGCTTTCTCTTTTTTAAACGTATCCTATAAATTTATGAAATATTTTGTACAAAAATAACTTAAATTTACCTCCCCTGTAACTGTAACATATGCCCTTCAACAAAATGAAATCTAGTTCAATGAAAATGGACGTCACATTCAAATTCAAAACATATACATGAAGTAAAGTTAAAAAAAAAAAAAGCATACAAGACCAACAAAGGCACGAGGCTCCTGATTTGGGCCAGGTGCTAAAATGTGTCGGAATTAAATATGTTTTGAAAGAATCGGGCACAAACAAAGTTGGTCAAGGAAAACAATCAGGTGAGCCTTAACACTTCTTAGATGAGATTAGATAAAAAAAAATTAGTGCAACCTAAGCATCCTGAATATTGTTTCTCGGACATATTTGTACGACAGTGTAGGTACTTTTCTTTTATTCACCAAATGAAACCCAGCCTTGTTTCTGCGCGTAAGAATCATGTGTCTTTAGCAGCTAAAATCAGATTTCTTTTTGAACAATTTAGTGCTGACTCTACGGATGACAATGGTATTTCGTTGGGTTTTTTTTGGGGGGGGGGGAATAAGGAAGAGGGATGTCACAATGAAACATTTCCAATGAAAGTATTAAGCTTGGGATAGTTTTGAAATTCTAATATTGTTGATAAAAAAATAATTTGATGCAGATGTTCAAGAACGATTTGATTACTGCAGATGATAATTTTACCATAACACATTTTCCAAGAGTGGAAGGGAGTTTCCCGTAAGATTTAAAAGTTGTATATTAAAAGAAAAAATGTATCTTATAGCTATTAAGCATCAATCTACTCGATTGGTGTGATAATTTAGTTGTTTAGGTTTCTGATTTTTTTTGTTTGTTTAAACATATTTTAATTGCATAAGTAGCAAAAGGGATTGGACACAAGTTATAACAACATTAGAGACGTCCTCTCCCAATATAAATATAAACACAAAGTACATTAGATAATGGCGAAAAAAAGAAAAAAAAACATAGTAGTAATGCATGTAATACATACTTCAAACAAAAATTAGAAATAAAAAGAAGAAAAAAATACAATATAATAAGGAATAATAATGAAACAACTGGACTGGTGTGAAAGGTTGTAAAGTAGAAATTTAGAACGTTAATTGATTGTTTTAAATCTTTGTGTTATTCTGATATAAGATTGTACGGACTAAAAAATGTCTTTGTTTTGCTGAAAAGAAAGGTCACCGTCACCAGCTAACAGAAGCTCAATGGATATAGCATAACGTTCTAATTTAGAAAACAGTATTTCTCTTGCTTCATTGTGAAAAGCGCACTCTAAAAAATAGTGTATACTATCCTCAACAGGGTGGCCACAGCTGCATGCCGGATTTGCTTTAATATTTACACGATGTAAATCTGAATTTAAAGAACTGCACATATTTCTCAAACGTGTATGAATGATATTAAGTTTTCTATCCCCACAACTAAAATAGGAAGGTGGCTGTATCAATTTGGACTTCATCTTTCGTTTAAAAATATTTATATTTTTGGACGTACGTATGTCGGGGGTAAGTCTATTCCATTCAATAGTAGTGGATGGGAAAAAGGATTTTCTAGTTATGTCTAGTCTATAACCGGGTACTACATAATTATTACTGTTTCGCAAATCGTAGTTAGATACCTGACCAACAAGCGGGGGCATTAAATCACAGAGATAATCAGGGGCAGTCCCATTATGTAAAGAATAGAACAGATTGAGCTTTCTGGATTTTCTTCTGTCCACAAGCAATTGCCAGCCAGTTTCAAAATATATAGCTTCCCGACTAGCAAACACGGGCAACCCAGTTACTAACCTCCCTGCTTCTAACTGAACATGTTCTAAATTGTCGGCTTCTTGTTGAGTACAATCATCCCATAACTCACATGCATATTCCATAACGGGTCTTATAAAAGTTAAATATATACGAGCAAGATAATTTCTATTCAATACATATTTCAATTTTTTAAGAACATTTAATCTTGTGCTTGCACACTTTAAAATATTTTCTATATGTGTATGGAATTTACCATTGGAATCAAAAGTAATCCCTAAGTGTTTATGACAGGAGACAAATTCTACTAATTGGTTTTGAAATTCTATTTCAATATCATCTGGGGAAGTATGGCAGGAGAATATCATAGCCTTTGTCTTATTAGGGTTAAAATTAATAAGCCAATCTTTAGACCATACTGAAATTTGTTCTAAATCGCTGTTTAAGACTTCCTCTATAGTGTAAGGGTTATTGCTGGAATAAGAAAGAGGTGTATCATCAGCAAACAATCGAGTTAGACTTGTCAAATTATCAGCTATGTCATTTACATAAATAGAAATAGTAGGGGACCTAATACGGAGCCTTGCGGAACTCCTGCATTAGTATTATCAAAAGGCGAATAGGCATTTGAAACAAAAACGCTTTGTTTTCTATTTGAAATATAACTTTCAAACCATTTATATAGATTTCCATCAATACCATACGCTTTAAGTTTTATTAAGAGGCCACTATGCCATACCCTATCAAAAGCTTTCGAGATATCACATAATATAAGAGATGTTATACAGCGATCATCAAGTGACATGCATATCCTATAGTAAATTTCTATTAGCTGGTGAACGGTAGAATGACCTGGAATAAAACCTGATTGAAATTTGTATAATAAATTGTTTGCTATTAAGTGATTAAATACATTTTTAAACACAATTATTTCAAGAACTTTACCCACTGCTGATAATAATGAGATTGGTCTATAATTGGAAATCAGTGAATTTGTCTCCGGTTTTGAATAACGGCATGACAATAGCTGTTTTCCATTGACTAGGAAACTCTGCCTTTTCAAATGACAAATTAAATAACAATGATAAGGGTACACTGACAGTATAACTTGTCCTTTTTAACATTTGATGACTAATTGAGTCATTACCTGATGCTTTTCCCAATTTTAAAGTCTGCAAAATATCAATGACTTGATTTGAGTTTATATAGAAAATATCAATTTTAGAATTTGACCTAGTCAGAAATTCTGGAGATCTATCATTATTTTCATTTATAGTAGATATGGAACAAAAATACTTATTCAAAAGACATGCTTTATCGTAATTTTCAGTGACTAATTCGTCATTTTCATTTTTAAGTTGAGTGATATGAGTAGAATTACCCGATGTCTTAACTAATTTTTTCATTAATGACCAATACGATTTAGAATTACCAGATGCAAACTCGTCCAACAAACTATTTGCGTTTAAGTAAAATTGATCTTTTGTGTATCGTTTTAAATTATTCACATGATTTCTTTGCTTTTTATACTTATTCAGATCTGGAATACTATTGGACCTACGAGCTTGTTTGTGTAGTCTATCACGTTTACGTATTTCTCTTCGTAGGTCAGAATTAAACCATATTTTATCATTTGGTCGTATAGTTACTTCTTTTTGAGGAATAGAGTCATTAATATATTCAAGAAATTTATTTGTAAAATTTTTACAATTTTGATCCATACTATTTTCAGCATTAATTATTGATTCCCAATCAAAAGTAGCAATGAGCTCGTTACATTTGTCGAAATCGGCATTTCGATAGTCCCAAATCATTCTTTTATAAGTAGTATTATTTTGTAACCTACCAAGATTATTCAAGAATATAATAGTTCCGTCATGATCACTATACGTACGATCTATTTGTATTACATGGGAATCGTAGACATCACATGAATCTGATACCAAAATAGGATCTAACAAGGACTGGCGTGTAGCACAAAATCTGGTTGGTTCGTTTATAACATTTTTAAGGCCATTTAGTCTCATAATGTCAAATATTTTATGTGAATGGTCAGTAAGAAAATCTACATTTACATCACCCGTTATTACAACATTTGGAGTATAGCTCATTGCGTTTTCGATAGATTCATGAAATTTATCCCAAAAAGTATTGTTATTTGAAGGTTGTCGATATACAACACAAAGGAGTAATTTGTTAGAAGGGAAGGTAATTTCAAGCCATAATGCTTCATTATCAAAATCCAAATCAGGTCTCGGTTTGGCTTGAATAAATTTACTAATATAAATTATAATTCCTCCTCCTGAGCTATTGCGGTCTTTTCTATAAGGATCTCTATTATAACCCTCAATAAGAATATCTTCATTTTTTATATTTTCGTCAAGATGCGTTTCCGTTAATGCCCGTGTCACACTGTCCCGATTTTTATATACGATGGACACCCGAATGCGAAAATTGTAAGTTCGTACGAAGTTGGTCCCGATCTCGTTAAAATACCAAAAAGTGACCGAAGTAAGTACGATGAATAACGAAGTCTATACGATGGTGCCGAAATTATATACGATAGCAAAAGATGGACATACGAAGGTTAACCGAAGACGGGTATTTAAGCTTCATATCTCAGCCGAAGCCTTCACGATTGATCACGAAGGCTACACGATGGATTACGATGGCTACACGATGGATTACGATGATGGCGCGATGGCCATACGATGTCTAAAAGATACGAACAGAATTTCGACAACATATCGTTTCTGTACAAGTCTGCCATGCATGGCGGGAAATCGATCTTTTTGTCTAATTCTTATAAAACTTAGTTTATTATCCCCTCGCCTACTACATGTAAGTTGCGTGTAGATAAAATTGTTATGGACACTCTAGAACCAAAATGCTCAAAACTTGGTATGGTGTTACTCGTTAATAATATCTTAAGCGCTATTGACTTTAAAGTTCAAAGGTCAAGGTCACAGTGGCAGTTGTAATACAAGGCAATATCTCCCTTGTAGACACTCTAAAACCAATATGCTTCAAAAGATTTTAACCACATTTGGTATATTGTTCCTCCTTGTAATGATCTGACATTTTTTACGTTCAAGGCCAAAGGTCAAGGTCATGCAGATGGACTTGTTTTTTCTCCTTGAAATAGCATAATACGTAGGAAATTGGTTGCTCATTTTTTTACCTGCTGGTTCTAAAGACAATATTAAAGGTATTTCCAGTTACTGAATGTTTTGGTTGATTTCTAAAAAAAATAGTTTATGTATCAAATATGCATATTCAATTTACCATTTTCTGCATGTGTCATATACAAATATAGTGTCCATATTTGTCCCCAATATGTTACATACGAGGGGATGCCACGCTCGGCATTGCCTTATTTGAACTGTAAAATGTGTGCACTAGTCTGAGTAATCACCCATAATTATGCCCATGTTTACCGATCTATCTTAAAAGGTGGGTTCGTTGATCCCTTTTATTCAAAAAGAGCTCTTTCCAGGAGAATGATTTTTTTATCATAATAATATAGACAAAAGGAAGGATGTGGGGAAAGCAACAAATGCGGCAAAATATGACATATAGAAAACAAAATGGTTATGGAGTAAACATTCGTGTGACAAAAACTCAGACGATACATAAAAAATCAGAATAATGAAGAAAAAGTTGGGTTCCCTATATACGTGTACCTGCAGTGTTGGTGTACGAGGCGCGTTTATGATTTTCATTATGTTACTTGATATGAAAAATTGACAAAAAAATAATATTTTACTTGTAAAAGTAAATCCTGAGCCTGTAATAGCTGCTCTTCTTGTTCCATTTGAATTAATAGAAACAACGCTGTCGCCTTTCTTGTTCTCATAGAATCATATGATATGAGCTCCATGTTTTGTGAACGTATTTCTTAACTGTCGTATTAGACTGACCAGTGCATATCGCGCATGACACTTTAAATGTATTTTAGCGCGAAAATTAACTTACATTTAGCTGGATTTATTGCCGTCGTAGTTCCATCTTGTCGCCTTCGTACTTTTATTCGATGGCAACACGACAGGATTACGAGGTCTTCACGAAGTCGTGTTGCCATCGTAAGACCTTCGGGTATCTTCGTGATTCATTCGTGTAGACATTTTAATGTCAAAACTGCCCGATGGAAACGATGGAAACACGAATGCAATACGATGTGCAAAGATGCATTCCCGGTGACATTACGATGGTGAGGATGGTGATACGAACTCAATACGAACCCTCAACATCGGACGCACCTTCGGGGATTTTTTAACATGTTAAAAAATTTAGAACTCTTCCCGAAGTTGTCCCCGAACTCTAGAAAAAGTGGCCGATGGTTCTACGATGGTTAAAGATGGCACTACGAATAGCCCGATCTTGATACGATCAGTCCCGATTTTGAAAATTTCCATTATCGTGTTGCCATCGGCGTAAAAATCGGGACAGTGTGACGCGGGCATAAACAAATCACATCAGCTTCATTACTAATGTTTTCAACATAGTCTACTTTATTACGCATACTTCTAATATTAAGGTGAAAAATTGAGAAAAAACCACCTAAAGGACCAGGATTAACTTCTACATCATTACTTAGCATTATCAATAATAATATCACAAATGTTAACATTGGTTTCAATAGAAACAAATCAAGATATGTAGAATAGCATACCGACATCAAACATTTGCATTTCATAATAAGCAAGAACAGTTCAAATAAATAAGTGTGTCTTTTTCTTAAATACATCATTTTCCTACAGAATACTGAATTAAGTTTACAGTAGAATTGACCTATCGACGATCGATAAGCTTGAATATCATTACCCATTGTCAAAAACAAACATAGTTATACAAGAATTCGACAGGTCTAACAATACAATAACTACATCTAAACAATATTTCGTCACTCCAGTCAAAAACATAACAAAACATATGTACAATAGTTTAGATTGTGGGAATAAATGTACAGGCTGTGGATGAAAAATTAGGTTTCTGAAGTACCACCAATGTTTTCGATCATTTTTTTCTTTATGTTTTTTTTTTGTTTTTGTTTTTAAAACGACAATACTGTTATGTGATAAGATCAATTTATAATTATTTTAATTTTTTTTTTCGAAAAAGGTACGCCTGATACCAATTTACTCATACATTTCCGCAATATCTTTATGAAAAATACAGTTTTTGCTTATGTTTGTTTGTTTTGTTCATTTTTCTTTCATTGTCGAGTACAAAGGAGTAGGTTCAGTAAGACCCCTTTTTGGCCCCAAAATATAGCAGTTTTACAAAATTGTTAAAATGTAAACCTTTAGTTATTTATTGGACAGTAGAATGCTTCTGCTACATAAATACGGGCTGTTTTTGACAATACGATGCACATATATCCGGTACTAGCACCATTAATCATGCTAAATTACTGAAATCCTCATAATTCTAGCATTTTAGTTAAATTTTAGACGGTTTTCGTGTAAATCGAAAGTGGCCGCATTCGTGTTCATCCTTAATATTGAAATGTAAGTTGTATTTTATGATAATACATCTATAATACTAAAATTACGAGGTCCAATTTGTCAGCCGTCATCACGTAAAAACGACGAATCAAAGAATTCAGCTTTATATATAACTAATATAGTACAAAGGTGTAGATTAAAAATTAAACCACTCCAGGCCCTTTTGTTTTCCACGTAATTAATATTGCCAATTTTTTCCGGGTCGAGTCCGATACCGATACCAATAGTATATTCACCTGTTACCTATTACCTTATCTGTACGTTCCGCATCTAACAGGTGCACCACCAAACGGTGTATTTAGGATTATGCTATATACACGGATCATAATCACAGGGTTGACACTACTAAATTCAATCATTGTCAAATTGTTACCTATTGTAGTAAGACTTTCTAAGATACAATACGAATACTAAAAATCTGAACTAAAAATAAGGTGTATATAGGAACCGTTTTCAATTTGTTAGCGGGCATGACATAAAACAGTGAATGAAAGAATTCAATCTTATTTATAACTAACATAGGACAATGCTGTTGATTAAAAAATACTCCATTCCAGGACCTTTTGTTATCCAAATAATTAATATTACCAATAATTGATAAGTTCCAGTTCGACGGGTTCAAACAGAAAGATTTGAAAGCAGAGAAAACTGTGTATCTTATACATGTTATAATCGGCATGACTTTATCAGATAAAAAAATAATACTAAAATAAGGCTTGCGCATAGTTATATACTTTAATTCAGTCACGGACCCGCGATATCACGGGTGTGTTCTAGTAACATATATAAAGGTTGAGGATGAACACGGATGCGGCCACTTTCATTTTTACCAAAAACCATATAAAAAGTGACATTTTTCGGCATATTAGGTAGATTTGTCATATTTGAGCTTGAATCGGATCGTTTGTAATGACTAAATCTGTTAAAATCTTTCACATAAACTAATTAATTCAAATAAAATAGACACTTAAGTGTTTAAAAAGTGGTCAAAATCTTTCGTCAGATGAACCTGAAATTTGAGGCCAAAATCGGTCCTTACCGGACCTACTCCTTTGATTAATTATAGAATCGTGTATTTATGGTGTATTATTACACATACTTGTTCATCATTTGTGGCTATTATCTATTAGAGATCCTACATATAAATCAATAGAAGATGTGTATTATAGCCAATGGGTAATGATTTAATTCAATACAGGATCTCAATAGGCACATTTTATTATAAGAACAATACATAGCTGGGTCTTCAAAATGTTCGACTAAACATCTTTCTAAAGTACTGACTACTATTCTTTCTACAGTTAAAGATGGGCTTCAAAATTATTGTGATGAGATATATTCTACCAGTGGTGTTAACAAGATGTGGATTCTTAAAAATTCATAAGATCTACTGCTTAATCTTCGATCACAATCTTTGCAATTTTGCAGCAACATAAAAACTTTTGATTTTTCTACGCTATATAGATCTACTACTATTCCCCATGCTCAGTTGAAAATCGACTTCACCATCTCATAAAACAGAGCTTTTTCTATAAAAATGGGAATCGTAGATACACATTTGTTGTTTTGGGTTACAATAATTCATATTTTGTGAAGAATCACACTGAATCTTCCAGAAAGTATACTGAAGATGATATTATCAAAATGCTGGACTTTTTGAACGACAATATATTTGTTGAGTTTGGAGAATTTATATTTCAACAGACGGTCAGTATTCCAATGGGTACTAATTGTGCACCCCTGCTGGCCGATTTGTTTTTGTACTCGTATGAAACAGAATTCATTCAGAACCTTCTAATAGACAAAAAGAAAAAGCATCCTGCGAAATTCTTTAATTTTACTTTCCGATATATTGATGATGTTCTATCATTGAATAACCCATATTTCAGCCAATACTTACACATATATCCCAGTGAACTTGAAATTAAGGATACTACTGATACTAGAAAGACTGCTTAATACCTTGATCTTTTTCTCAATATTGACGCAGATGGACGACTTCACACGAAAATCTATGATAAATGGGACGATTTCAACTTCCCAATTATCAATTTCCCATTTCTCAGCAGTAACATACCCTCTGCCCCTTCGCATGGTGTTAACATATCACAATTGATACGTTATGCTCGTGCTTGTTCACACTATACGGACTTCATATACAGGAGTGTGCTCCTGACGCAGAAACTGCTCCAACAAAGTTATGAGGAGGACAGAAAATTTATGGACACCATCACCAATTGGTGGATCCATACGATGTGTCTTTGACCAAACTAGTTAAGGACATTTTTACTACATGGTAGATTGTGGTTTGTCATTACGTCGTCTAATCTTTTAATTACCAAACGTGACTTATTCCCGATTGTGACTGTTTTGCTGAGTGTGAATTCGCATTACCATAAGACGTGTTACGGTACTTATCTATCCCAAATTCATGTATTTAGTTTGAATGTTTAATGTTATATTTGTTATTCTCATCGGATTTTGTCAAATGTATTGACATCTTTTCTATTATATTCATGTGTTATGGTAAAGAAAATTAATCACCGCCTTCATTTATTAGATTTGATTTTGTTCAACGTAATCTGTACGATCTTTTACGTTTAAAAATTAGATTCAAAACAAACAGTATAATATAGTTAATTGCTACCTTGGTTTGCTATTAATAAGTATTGAAATGTGCATTGTTATTAAATGTAATATCAGTATTTAGTTCAAATATAATCTTAAATCAATCCTAATTCTATCTTATTCATTCAAATGTGACGTCATTTTTCATTTTTTGATGATCTCTTTTACAAATTCTATTGTAACGTCATTTTTTTGATATTTTTTTACATTTTCTTATATGACGTCACTTGGCTTTGATGTTTAAACTTATTCGGATGTGTTGCATTTTGTCGGGTTATACAATGTATTTCGGTTGTTTCCTGTAATAAGCTAATACTTCAGTTTTATAATGTACATCTTTTGTATAGTCATTATATTGAATTTACTGTTTGCAAAAGTATAAATTATTCTAAATAATAGGGATGTTCTGGTACCTAACAGAAAACCCTGGCCGTTTTTGGCACAACTTTTTTGAACTTTTGGTCCTCGATGCTGTTCAACTTTGTACTTGTTTCGGCTTTCAAACTTTTGTATCTGGGCGTCACTAGTAAGTCTTGTGTGGACAAAATGCACTTCTGGCGTATTAAAATTTTTAAACTTTTTGCCTTTTGTTAGCTATTATTCGTGTGTTTCTTCGTCAATTGTGTTCTATTTATTTATATTGTAGACCTGTAATGTTGTGTTGTCATTTCAATGTTATATTTCACATGGCCATAAAAGAGGGAGGTTTGGCATGCCACAAAACCAGGTTCAACCAACCATTTTTTCCTTTAAAAATGTTCTGTACCAAGTCAGGAATATGGTCATTGTTATATTATAGTTCGTTTCTGTATGTGTTACATTTTAACGTTGTGTTTCCGTTATGTCGTTTGTTTTCTCTTATTTTTGAGTTTGAATTCACATTACTATAAGACGTGTCACGGTACTTATCTATCCCAAATTCATGTATTTGGATTGATGTTATATTTGTTATTCTCATAGGATTTTGTCTAATGCTTAGTACGTTTCTGTGTGGGTGTGTTACATTTTAATGTTGTGTTGTTGTTCTCCTCTTATATTTTATGCGTATTACTCAGCTTTAGTTTGTTACCCCGATTTTGTTTTTTGTTCATAGATTTATGAGTTTTGAACAGCGGTATACTACTGTTGCCTTTATTTAATAATGATATTCAGACTTTTGATTGGCAAACAACTTTGACTGCTTTTGGGGACGACATACACGGAATGGCAGTTTTCTTTACAGATAAATATATAGAAATTGCTAGAAATTCTATACCTACTAAAACTGTCACTATTCGATCATCAGATAAACCGTGGTCTAACTCGGAAATTCGAAAAGAGATTAGACTACGTGATAGACTTCATAAAAAATTACGAAATAATTTTAAGTTCAACGTAACAAAGTAAATAACATGATTATTCATGCAAAGGAACAGTTCTACTTAAACGCTAATGATCTTTTAGATGAAAAGTCAGACAAAAACTCGAAAGCATTCTGGTCTCACGTTAAAAAAGTTATGGGTAATTGTCGTTCCACGTCGATTCCTCCGTTGTTAAATCCAAATACTAATGACATTTCTGTTGGTGAAAAAGAAAAAGCAGATTTGCTTAACTCATAATTTTGAAATATTTCTACATCTTCGGGTGATGGAGTTACACCTCCAGATTTACCACTTCGTACCCAACATATCTTCGATATTGATGAAATAACGGAGGTTGATATTAAAGACATACTCAAATCTTTGGAAATTGGTGAAGCATCCGGTGAAGATTGTATTAGTCATCAAATGCTGAAATATACTGCTAATAGTGTGTGTGTACCTTTATCATTTATATTTAATGGTTCAATGAGAACTTCCAAATTTCCAAGTTGCTGGAAAGATGCTTATGTTTTTACTCTTTTTTCAAAAAAGGGGATAAATCGATGGTTTCAAACTATCGTTCTATTGCATTGTTAAGTTGTGTGAGTAAAGTTTTTGAAAGAATTGTTTATAAACATATTTTTAATTTCATTTTTGAACACAAGCTATTGTATAAATTCCAGTCAGGTTTCGTTCCTGGTCATTCAACATTTCATCAAATGATTGAGATTTATCATAGAATTTGTTTAGCTATGGAAAATAAAGAAATTATGTGTATGATTTTTTGTGATATATCGAAGGCTTTTGACCGACTATTGCATAAAGGTCTATTAGAAAAATCAAAACTTATGGCATAAAAGGCAACTTATTGGGTTGGATTGAAAATTATTTAAGTAATAGGAGACAGAAAGTACTTCTAAAAAATTCAGAATCTGCATTTGGAATATTAAAAGCAGGTGTACCCCAAGGCTCAGTACTTGGGCCTTTATTATTTCTGATGTTTATAAATGACATAGCAGATGAAATTCAATGTTTAGTTAGATTATTTGCCGATGATAGTTCACTCATTTATTCTTCGAATAATGCTTTAGGTATAGAAAGGAGATTAAATAAGGATCTAGAACACGGCCGACACTCGGCTAACCGAGAGATTGGTCGGTTAATCTATATTGAGTATGCGGCTATATGGGCGATTGGTCTGTTAATCGGGTTGGTTATACGTATGTTTAGAGTAAAACGCTTAATTTAATGTTAAACTCTATCAAATATACAGATTTTTGGCATGTTATAAGAACCAAATCAAAAAAAGAAAAGTGTCTGACAAAATGATATCTATCATAGAACATTTTGCACTTGTAAAAACATTTCTTAGTCTGCGCAGTTTTCAGTAAAACTAAAAGGCTTCGCGCAAGTATGTAGTATTTATGCTTATATGCATAGCAATTTTTTTAATAAAAGGCGAAACAAACAAATTTAGATATCATTTAAAGGACAAAAAATAGTACTGTGTTCTAAAAAATAAATTGACATTAGTAAATATTTCATAATTGTAAAATAACGTGAATAATACCACGTTTTAGTGAAAATTATGGGAATAAAGTCTGTTAATGGGTTGGACAATTGAAATTGTGTCAGTTAAGAGTTATTTAGCCACGACAATAATTTTGCTACCTTTATATTTTCCCCTTGAAAAATTTAATAATGAGATGTTCCTGAGTAAACAAAAATGACAATACGGTGCCACAGTATCCTAGAAAGAGCATTTTTATTTTGACTTTCTTTGCATTTTATTGAAGGGTGTGTCACTGCAATATAGCGTGATATGGATTGGCCCCTGGAATATGCATGAATTTGTTATTGACGTTTTCAATCAGCCTTAATTTTTGTGTCAGTTCGAAGTAGCACGTTCTCAATTCCGACTGAAAGTGTCTTTCTAATACAACACAGGGTACATATAACATGTTCTCGTTCACATATGAACATGATATTTGTCACTGGACGTCAAACCCTAATTCGTCAGCATCATCCAATTGGTTCTTTTCTTCTATTACTTAATCATATGTTGTTTACAAATCACTCTAAAGAAGTAAACGGAAAGGAGCGAATGCAGCTACATTTGGTTATTTTAAGTTTCAATTCATTTTATTCCGTTTAGTTCCTTTCTACATAATTGCAGAGGAGAACTACAGTTGTCTATGGTGACCGGTAAAGTCCATTTTGCGTTTTCGGGATTTCGCCTTCCATATTCTATAGGGCGAAAACGCGAAATCGCGAAAAGGCGAAATCGCGAAGTCGAAAACGCGAAAACGCGAAATCGAAAACGAGAAATCGGTTTCACGTTTTCGCGTTTTCGACTTCGCAATTTCGCGTTTTCGCCCTATAGAATATGTAAGGCAATAACGCTAAAGCGCTAAAACGCCAAATGGCATTAACCTGCCATCATAGTTGTCCGCATGTAAACTTCTAGAATGTGTCACCAATATAAGTACATCGCAATCCGTTACTGTTTCAACAGCCATCGGTGTTTCATGTGTGTATTCTTAAACAAGTATTATTTTTCTCCCCCTTTTTAGCAATGTATCACTCTCTACTGTCCTTATATATTATTCTATATTCTGCGTTTCAATCCAGATTCTCGTGTATACCATGAGGGTCCGGATTGGGGGTATTGTTTATTTCTGTATTCTTTAAATTGTTATGTCATTTTTTTTTTTACATTTTATTTATCTTACTCATTATTTTTTCTTTATTTTTCATATTTTGTCATCCCAATATATTTTACTAGCTGATGTTTAGTTACATTACGACGTTTATCTCTGATTTATATATACTGGTTACCAATGTAGATGACAGATTTGTGTCATTCGTGACAATTTAACAAAATCAACATGATATATGCGATCATTCTTGGATGAAATTAATATTACTTTAATATTACACTTTTTGAAACCATTTTTATCAATTTTCAATTTCATGTGTTGTTTCCGTATATGTTATGTTTCATTTCTCATGTGTTATTTTCGTATATTTTAGCCACTCGTCTTGAGCCTACTCGTTTGATCCGATAAAACCCAATATAGCAATCAAATTATACTTTTATTGCCATTCATAACTCTTTAACAGACCAATTAACAGACCGGGTTTTATACATCCGACCCATTAACAGACCAGGTTTTAAATAAAGATTGATTTATGTCAACAAAATACAGATTTTCGTGTAGATTTTCACACAATGATATCAATACGGGTAACAAACATAATGCCTTTCTTTTTTCGATGTTCAAAATATTGAATGCAAGTAAATTTAACCAATGTGTCATTTTGTGTACAATAAAACTAAAGGGGGGGGTCCTCAACACTCACAGGTGCGTGTAGCTCACAGCTTGATGATATGAGGGAGAGTAAATGTGTTTTATAAATCACAAGTCTACTACCAATAATTATGCACACTTTTTAGAATTTCGTCAATTTTTCGTTTTTGTACCTTTTCGCATGGACTGGCTCATATATCTTGCATACATACTTCCACTGTTAGAATATGCATGCGAGCTATGGGATGGATGTTGTGTTAGAGATTATGAAAAATTTCAGCGCTTGCAGTTTGAGGCAGCAAGAATTATTACTGGGCTTCCGCAATTTGCAAATATAGAATCCATACTTTTTGAAACTGGATGGGAAACTTTGATTTCTAGAAGAAATAGACGTAAATTATGTTTATTTCATAAATTACACAGCAATAACGTTCCATAATATCTTATGGATTGTATATCGAATTATACAGATGATAATTATTGTAATACTAGAAACCGGCGTTCTCACTATAGAGTACTGAGATGTAGATTGGACATATTTTATAAATCTTTTTCCCTTCTTCAATTCGAGCATGGAATTTATTACCATCAGATATTAGATCCATACAATCATCTCAAAATTTCAAAAACACCATCCGAAGAAATGATATTTCATTTTTGGTACCTACATATTATTTCATTGGAAACAGGATGGAAAATATACTACATACAAAATTACGACACAGATGTAGTCCTTTAAAAGCTAATTTATACAGAGTTAATTTAGTAAATGACCCAAGTTGTGGATGTGGATGTCCATTAGAAGATTCGATTATTTTTTTCTTAGAATGTCCATTCTACATAAACTTTAGAAATCAGCTCTTTAAAAACATTCAACACTTAGCTGATATCTCCATAGAACATATTTTATTTGGAACAGACGAAATTACTGTTAACAAAACACAACCATTTTCAGAAATGTACATAGTTATATTCGCCATACAAAAAGATTCTTTGATTAATATTGCTGCATCTTAAAATGTACTCGTATCCAACTGTTATACTGTTAAAACATAATATATCTATTGTATATATTTTTCATATTGTACTGAAATATATAATTGCTGTCATCTTGAAATTTTGTATATTGTACTTATATGGAGAGGATTATCTTAAGTTGTTATAACTTGTATTCAATCCTATTGTAAATTTAGACAATAAAATATCTTTAAACTAAAAGCATCATTTGCTGTATCTTTAAGATGTTTTTCAACATGAATTGTTTGTCAGAACTGTTTTCATGTGTTTTTAGATAGTTTGATAGAACACTAAAACAAATATTTCATTATTTTATGGAAGGGCAATATAGAATTTGTCAGAGAATGAAGACGAGATAACCGAGATAACACTAACAGTAATAAGACTTTTTAAGTTTTGTTTTTTAGAATTCCACAATTAAGTCTGTTTTTTTAAATTTTGATTACGAATTAAGGGGAAAGGAGTGAACGATGTGTCCTACTTTTCTATATTTAAATATATTACATGAATAAAAATAAAATATGCCTTAATTTTAATTGAAAATGAGTGAACGGAAAAAAATACCAGACTAAGAAATAAACTATTATTTTAGTATTGGTTTCACGAAGCTTTTAAGTTTTGTGTGTCAAACACACATTCTCTGTAGTAATGACTCGTTACTAAAATATTTCACTTCACCTTTTTTTCATTTCTTGATATTGTGAATTCTTCGTATTATCATATTAACATGTAGCCTTAATTTATATTTAAAAAAAATTCAAATCTAAAGCCAGATAGATATAACAAACCTTTTTTTTCATTTATGCGTTTTTAGGACAAAACAATCAACGTAAACACGTCTTTAAAATAAAATGCGTACTCAACTGTCTCTTTACGATTAAGTTAATTGCCAATTTTCCGACCCCCCCCCCCCCCAAAAAAAAAAAAAAACACCCACCTGTGTCCGGGGGGGTCAGAGATGCAAATTAAGTACTTAAAGGGTCAGAGATACAAATTAAGATGCACAGGTTTGTCTATACTCAGGGTAATTTTTGTGGTGAAAACACAGCCATTTTAGCCAAAAAGCTCCACATGAACCTTAGGTCAATATGACAGCAGCCGATCGATAAAATTCCTCGAAATATACTTTGGGATAAAATCAACAGCACATGGACTTTATCGATGGACAAAACTATACAAAATTTGTTGAGCTATTTATCGTCCCGCTTTTATAAGACTTGTTTGTGTTTCATACTGAATAACATGTTGTCCTTAAGTTCAAGTCCTAATAAAAAGTTAACACATCCAGTTCATATAGTAGTGTTTCTGTGCCAGTTCTTCGAAGTAGAAATATCAATATACAGGTTTTAATAAGCTTAACAATTTGTCATACTAAACTGTGGTCACTTCATATCAAGTTTTATTGTTTCACGCCTTGAAATTAATGCACAGGTGCAATGCTTAACAATGGAAAACCCCGTTCAACTACTTTTAAAAGGCGAAAAAGAAAGTCGAATCGTGATGCCAGTAAACAAGCAAATTGAAGATTATATTATATATTTTACATTAAACATATTCGCAGAACAAAAACATGTATTATGATAGTCCTAACACTTTATTAGTCGACAGTTTTCCCACTAATTCCACGTGTTTTCAAGTGGTAGTAAACTCGTAGTAGCCCACAATGCATTGTAGTTCATTGAGTCGATTGGTCAGTTTTTCAAGGCCATATTGGCCTTGTGTTTTGAAAATTACTATGTAAATATATTCTGACGTCAGAAAATCTAGACTTCCCTGTTTACCCAGTAAACAATCCAACGTTGACATTACGTTGTGACAACGTAATACTATCGTTGTGACAACGTAGTAAAAATTACGTTGTACCAACGTAATTTGTGGACTCCTAGGCACGTGCTGACAACCATCCACACAACGTTGGAACAACGTAATTTGTGACGTAATTTATTACCTTCATAATACGTTGTAACAACGTCGCACGCAACACAACTATAAATGTCTCTTGTCCTCATTTGATTAATAGGAGCAATAAAATTTCATTGAAGAAGTACACAGGGTCTATATTTTATTCTTTTCACCTGTTTTAAGTTGTAAATTTTTCAATGTAGGAATGATAGACACAATGTCGATATGTGCTTAACTTCCAAACTGCCAGCTGTGTATAATATAGTCACAAAAGTGTGTTTTTTTTTACCTTTTTGCCAGGTTTCAATATTAAATGTATTTTTGTCTAATTCATGTATCACACAGTTTTTTAAGGTTAAAGTGATAGTTTTAATTTTTGCAATACCGAAGTAAAAGATTTACACATTTCCATTTAACAAAAGAAACTTTCTTAAAAAGAATTAACACATAAAACTATTCAAAAAGGGAGATTTTGTATGATGGCCAATGAGACAACCCTCTATCCTAAAATCAAATATTGATGATGTTAGCAATTATAGGTAACTGTACAGCCTTCAACACGACACTTTGGTACATGCTGTAACTTCTGAATTTTTAGGGATTCAGTGTTCTAGACTATAGATTTCACTATGATGGAGAAAACTCTAGAATAGAGATTTTACTTGAATGAATGAAAGATTTTCTAATGAAATACTACAAACTACCACATATACCTCAACATTTACTGTAGATTTATTCAGCTGGATTCACTACACAATGACAAGATAGGAAAAAAATTTGGAAAAAGGCCAAAAAGCTGACTGACTAGTTTACAAATATATGTCCTACACAACTTGTACACACTTCTAAAAATATCCCAAATGAAGAAAATACCTAACATTCAATCAAACTAACTGTTCCTTTTTCCATTGACCAACTAGAGATAGACCTATCCAAAAGTTAAGACTTCTTTTTTCTTAGCTCCATGAACCAATAAAAAAATAATAGTATGTTTCTGATTTTTTTAAATTTTATTCCAAATTTTAGTCTAGTGTTGGTTTTATACATGACATTCCAAGTTTTGGTTTTCTGAGTTTTGGTTTTCTACCCTCTAATTAGCTGGTCTGGTGTTGGTTTCCGGTCTCTGAAAAAAAAACCATAAATTATAAAATACAAAAAAAAATGATCCCAACTTAGGGATAACAGCAGTGCTTAAAAAATAATCTGACATGTTAATAAATTTAGAGTTTACATCAAAACAGCAAGACCTAATATCATATGTCAATGAACGCAATCTATAAAATCAACAAATTATAATTTAATAAAAGAAGAATGTGTCCATCAGCCACAAATGATGTTATTAAAGGACATAACTAAAGAACAGTTGAACAGATGCTCTCCAAAATGAAACTCTGCGTTTTATGATAATAAGCATTGTGTATAAATTTCATAAAATGTGGTTCAGAGATCAGAAACCAATTTTGAGTTCAATGTACATGTATGTATGTACAGTACAAGAGTAAATACTACATCACTTAGTGAAGGAGGGCATACAAAGGGCTGATCAACTGATGTTTACCTTTTTATATCTTTTTGAGCTGGTGCATGCTTATATTGAAAGTATTACTGCAATGCATTCCTCAACCTCAGACACATTGGATCTGTGGATTTTTATACAAGATTCTGGAAAAAAAATCATAAATACATTCAATTATATCCTATATTGTTCTGTCTGTTTACATGCATGTCAGTCGAACAATTCTTTGGGAGAACTTGGTAAGTAAAAAATTTACATGCATTCCAAATGAAAATTCATGAGTTTTATGATTGATTACTACATTGTTTTTGAATACATGTTTCATGTATTTAGTGAGTTTATTATAGCTCGTCATTGATAAACGTGTAGATTCCATACCGTTGATTGAACGGCAAAAAAGACGTCCCAATATATACTGGTGTTTTACCCTAACAACAGGAAAATTTCACCCAACTTTTCCCGACTGGATCCTAGTCTAAATAATTATGACGTCTTGGAAGGCCATTTTTTTTCTGTGAAGCCTTCCTATGACGACCTAATCTCAAATAAATATGACGTCTTGGAAGGCTATTTTATTTATTTTTTTCTGTGACGCCTACATGTGTCTACGACAGTCTTTATTGGCACATTGTCTATTCCCATGTCAGATCCTGTGATACATTGATTGATTGTTGGTTTCGTAATGTCCAGTGGCAAATATGTCATGCATGTTTAGGACAACCCCCAGTGATACATGTAGTATTATCATTAATAGGTGATTTTTGTACATTTGTAATATGCCAAGTTTGTAATGGGGCGAGTTTGAAATGTACCGAGATATCTATAAATTATTCTAGCTTCGCATTTGTGATATTGATAAGATATTTATGATTCCAACATTATTTAAAAATAACAGTGCAAAAGACACTTGCAGCTTTAAAATATAGGGATAGTATGCTTCATGTGTAAAAACAACAATTTGCCTGTGCACCCCACCCCCATCCCCCCTTTATTTTTACTTTCTACAGTTAATTGCATAATATATATTTTAATCGAGCAATTTGAAAAATGGATTCATAAAACCACATATTTTGGCTACAATATCTTGTACCAGTGCAATATATTGCCAGTAAAAGAAGAAGTATCATATATCAATCCAGTCAGGTCTCAGTCATTACAGCTGAACGAACGTGCTGGGCCATCTCTCCTTTACCCGCTATCTTCGATGAGGGTTTACAGTTAGATGATCAACGACTTACTATTTTAGATGACAGAAACCAATCCAACGCCGTACAGTAGACGTAGTAGTAGGCGTACCCGCGTTAACATGCACTCCAAAACCCATTGTATCATGGAAGAGTGTTATGCCGATTAACGTCCGAGGGCTGTATCCTAGGTGTTAGATGATTGACCTTCATTTCAATGCCTCACGGCTTTGGTCCTGTTAACGCTTCCTGTCATCTTTAGAACTACGTCCACGACTCATCTTCCAGCACTCCATCATCGAGGTTAGCAGGCTGCCAAGCTTACCAAACTGGCCCTGAGAGCAGCCGTTGTGAAGAATAACATCAAAATACTAAACATACCAAACCAAAACATCTCATAAAACCAAGATGGCGACCTCCAAAATGGCGACCACCACATGTTCCTGACCGATGCCGGCGAAAATTATTTAAATGCTCACCAAACGCCTTCGGGCACCGAGCCGACCGTGCGAGGGCTGTATAGCCAGTCAAGGTCGTTAAACACTTCCATTTGTTGTTACCATATTTCATCACCGTCACGGACACCAGTCAACAGACTTGAACGAGGCGCCCTACACAACAACATATGTTTTATTTTCTTTAATCATACTTGTTGTTATCATGGAAAATCTTTTTGACGTAATGTGTAATATATATATTACCTTTTTCTTTGTTCTGGAACCTGAATCGAGCTAAATTTCACTGCAAGTTTTGTCACTGTTTTCAAAAATAAGGCGGTAAAAGTGCGCATGCTCAGAGTTTTCGTAGTCTTCAGCGGTACAACCCTAGGACTGCTGAACGTTCAACTAGTTTAAAACGATAACAATAAATGATGATAAAACTTTAATGATATATTAAACAATAAATATTCATATCAAATATATATATTTAAACATTAACATTGGATTTGTAATATTTTTTCATGGACGTTTTGGTGCAAATTATGTCTATGCGGGGAAAAAAGGGGGGATATTTTGAAAATCGAAAACAATCGTGAAGGTGAATGATATATCCAGAAAGACTCAAAACCACAAAATTCGTCCCATAAAACCAGATTTTAATGTGTCAGCTGGTAATACAGGGTTTGTTCACTACGTTAATATAATGTTGATAGAATCTACAACGTAACATAATGTTACGTCGGATTATGACAGTTATAAGCACGTTGTCACAACGTAATAAAATGTTACGTCCTTACAGGGTACTAAATTTACGTAACTACGACGTAATTGTATAACGTCATCTGTACGTCTGCATCCAACGTTTGGTTTTTACGTTCCCACAACGTTGTTACGAAGTAAACTCACGACATGACGTTCCGACGACCATTAACCGACATTGGGAGTACGTCGTGTGTTTACTGGGTAAGCACCTTTTAAAACTGTTTTAATTAACATATTGTGTAGACACTCATTAATTTAAGGGAATTTTATATCTTAAGGTATCCGGCCCATAATTAGCCAATATACAACAAGCAAAATAATTTACATTTTTATCAAGGATTGTAAGATAGGGGGTCTAAGAGTTCTTACTATGAAATAAAAATCCGCAAAATATTTGAGGTTAACAGCAGAGCTGGGTTACAGTGCCCCCCCTTTTTTGTCCTCAAATACCAAATAAGGGGTTCAAATAGTATGTAATTTTAAGAAATCTATATAGTATAATTTACTAATCTATCTTTTAAAAGGAACCTTACATGTAACCTTGTAAAATTAAACATAAAAAATAAATTGTTTTTTGCTATTCTATTTTTAGAACTGTGTTATTGTTACTAATAATAGAAAAAGGAGAAAAGTATAAAATTTGTCAATTTTATATCTTCACTAGTTCAAAAGTGAATATTTTAGCAGAGCATTAAAAATGACATTTAAATTAACTTTACATATTGTTCCATCCTAAAAAAAAATTTTAGAAACTTTTACCGTACCAATTTCGAGAAATTTTGATTTAGAATGTCAAGGTCACAGTTCGTAAATGGAAACTTGGTATCCCTGTTCTGATGTTTTTTGGTATAATTTATGTAAATCTTTAGCAAAACTAACCATACTTCATATAATCTTATAATAAGAATAAACTATGATATTTATGACATGTAAAGTTCAAAAGGTCAAAGGTCAAGGTCATTTTTGGAGCTAAAATCAACAAAAATCTCCTTTTTTGCTAAATTTTCAAAAGTGTATTTACCTATTGGTCCCATAATCTTCACAACCTTTGTAAATAAAAACCATTTGATGATATTCAAAAGATCATGGTTTGGTTTCAACCTTTAGGGGTCAACAGGTCAAAAGGTCAAGTAATTTCAGGAGCTAAAATTAGACAATGACCTCCTTTTTTGCTCAATTTTCTATAGTAAACTTACCTTTATGTACTATAATCTTTCATTACATTTGTTAATTATGATAACTTAATGATATGCATTAGATAAAGGATTAGCTTCAACCTTGAGGTCAAAAGGTCAAAGGTCAAGGTAATTTTAGGACCTGAAATATGAAAATTCTCTCCTTTATGCTCATATTTCAAAAGTATATAATAAAAAGAAGATGTGGTATGATTGCCAATGAGACAACTCTCTACAAGAGACCAAAATGACACAGAAATTAACAGTTATAGGTAACTGTACGGCCTTCAACAATGAGCAAAGCCTATACCACATAGTCAGCTATAAAAGGCCCAAAATGACAATGTAAAACAATTCAAACGAGAAAACTCACAGCCTTATTTAAAAAAAAATGATCAAAAAACAAATATTTTACCCACAAACAAACCACATCCACTGAATAACTGGCTCTTGACTTGGTACAGACACATACATACATGTACATAATGTGGCGGGGTTAAACATGTTGGACAATATTTATGGTTTTGATACATGTTTTCGATTTTGTCCAATGTGCAACACCAGACATCACATGACAGCATTAGGGCTCAGACTGAGGACGCATTTTCTTATATTTCACACCAGCATTAACTAGAGCTCATTAAAAAATACCCCATCATTCCTGTTCAACATTGAACTCAGTTAGGTTAATTATCTCCCATGAAATATTTCAGAAAGTGTTTATCCTACTTCATGCACATAATAAATAATAGAAATAATCTTCTTCAATGATATTAATAAACTCTATCACATTTCAATATTTATTTGTACATTATCATGAAAGTATAACATGGTCATGATGGTTCAAAGGATACAAATAAATATTATCATATATATATACACAATGTACAATCAATATTAAATCTTTTGAATATTAACATTGATCAATAAACCATGACAATGAGATCAGGATCAATCATACAGTATACCAAATTAAGCAGACCTATTGCTTTTTGAATCTGATACATGGACTTGACCACGGGTACATAACTTTTTTCACCGATCCATGAAATGTGGTCAATGTCAAGGGAAAACAGTTTTACTGACATGAGGAACTTTTAATTCATGCTCATTGCAAGTATAGATATCATATTATTCATAAGAGAGAGAATTAACATTAAAAACATTAATAAAAATTGCTGAGTTCAAAATATCTGTAATGCAGCAACAACTTTTCTCTTTAGTCTAAGGTTGGTCAAATCCCACACAATTCCTGTTATGTCTTCAGCCCCTGATGGTATTGGAAATTTTAGTACCACATTATATCAATACTGGCTGCCAGTTTCATATTCTATCTCTTTGATATGAGAGATAACATCTTGCCTAACTGGAAGTAAAAAAGAAAATTCATCACAAATTAATTAAAACTTTTAAATTTAGCATTCTGAAGAAGAAAAATATCACTATAGTATATTGTTGAAAGCAATCTGACTACCAAATGTGTTTATGTGTTACAACACTGAGGGATGTTCCAGAAATAAATGTAGGGGGAGAGGGGGTCAGAAGACACTTTTTATTTCACCCCCACCATGCATAATCTTTCATTTGTCATTTCAGTGCCTTTTTTAGCTGAATATGCGGTATGGGCTTTGCTCATTGTTGAAGGCCTTACAATGACCTGTAGCTGTTAATTTCTGTGTCACTTGGTTTCTTGTGGAGAGTTGTATCTTTTGCAATCATATGACATCTTCTTTTGTATATAAATAGGGGTATTAAAAAAAAATTGTAAAGTTCTAGATTTCTTTTTTCTTTTTTTTAATAGAAGTCATTGACTTTCAAATATACACTACAGCTCAGGTGGATTTTGATTTGTCCACCCGTCCACAGTGGGAGTGGGCAAACTTTCTAGCTTGTCAACTCTGCCCACCCATAGGAGTGGGCATGCAATTTCTTTTGTTTAATCAAAAGACTTGCAAGTACAATCAATTGAAAAAAAGCAGATAAGCATTAGATATCAATATTTTAACAAAAAAAGAGATTATAGCTGGAGTGGGCTGGTGGAAAAAGCAAAATCCACCCAGGCTGTTGTGTAGCACTGTTCAAACATAATTGATTAAATGTTAGCTAACATACTCAATCAGTTGTTTCAAAGTCCATTACAATGAAGGATGTAGATGTATTCATTGGTCCCACAACATTTGAAAATGTCTGCTTTGGTGTGGCATTTGGTATCTGGTGGATATATCTGCATCTTGATCTCACAGGCTAATTTCTACAAGAAGCAAATTATAGTTTAACAAATATGTAAACAGCAGAGTAATCTGAGTTCACTTAGTAATAGGCATTTTTAGTTTGATAATGGGTAATTTTTTAATAAAGTTCAATCTAGTTTACCCCTGCCACATTCTGTATGTGCCTGTCCCAAGTCAGGAACCAGTAATTCAGTAGTTGTATTTTAATGCTGTATAACCAATAATTCAGTAGTTGTATTTAGTCTTCTCCTTTGAATTAACAGTGACAGATGGCAGAAATACATATACAACTGTACAAATTACAAGGTACATGTATCTTCATGATCATATGAATGAAAGAAGAGTAATACATGTACAAATGTATGCTACATTTCTTGGGAAGATAATCAAAAATATCTCAGATAATCTGCAACTTACCTAATCAATTGTGCTTTGTAGGTTTTGAGGAATTAATGTCACATCTTTAACAAGAATGGTTTCTCTAAAAAATGAAATATAAATTTCTGTTACAAAAATGTTCTTTATTTAGATAGCACATAGATAAGGAATGTATATATGTAGCAGTACAATGTACATGTACATCATTTGTACATGTATGTATGTACAAATGATGTTTGTTAGTTTGTAATACAAATTTTCTTACCAAATATAATAAAGTGAAAACTGGACATATATTAAAAACACATACATTTTATAATAAAATAATATTTGTTGTAAAAATGCTATTTGCCAATGTACATGTACATGATGTAATAAAAAGAATAAATAATCAAAGAATTCAAATATTGAAAAGCTTTACAACTTGTGACCTTACAACGCTGAAAATTTACTCAGGGACAATGTACCTTGGTGAACTTGTGTCTTATTCGCTCAGTCCTTGAATATTTGTCTGTATTTAAATTTTTGACTAGTTATTGTATAAAAAAAATTAAGTATAGTATGGATATCAGATTAAAATGGGAAGTACATGTACATTGTTTTGTACATGTAAAGTATCAACTTCTTCTTACATTCATAGAAATGAAACAGAAAAAACTCCCAGATATATACTTGTCTTTCTTTCTTTCTTGTGTATGAGCTTCGATCATTAATTCCTATCTAAGGAACACCCCGTACTGGGTAATCAGGAGTATTTACAGGAGTGGGTAAATCAAAGATTTATTTTATATTTTGAAGAGTATGTATGAACGGTCAATTGTTTGTTTGCTCTTCATTTATGTTTCTTTGTATCCTACATTGTGTACATGAGCATTTGACTTTTAATCAAATACTGATTAAATTATTAGATGATTTTTAGATGGATATTATCAAATATATTAATATAGTCAAGCTACTAAGTACATTTATATACATGTATCAATTAATTAGTGTTGTGGCAGTGTCTGTGTCCATGTGACAAGTTTAACAGCCATTGATGGTTAATGCTACATGATGATCATACATGTACATTGTATGTGTACCATGGCAATTCAACTTTTGATCATGTTGAAGGGTAGCCATGGCTTGAATCCCTCAATTATCTGATAGCATGCATGTTTTCCTAATTTAGTTCTACTGCACTTTTGTTTAATGCTTTCTTGCAATTGTTATCAATATGTTTGTAATTGTTTTTGCCTTGATTTGGGTGTTTGTTCCTAAATTATTACAAACATATAAACTGACCGACCTGGATTATTTCTTAAATAATCATTTTATTCATACATGTATCTAGTTTAGATTACTATGACATCTAACGGCTGTTTTGCCAGACAAGCTGGTGTCGTGGGGCATAATTAACATGACAATGTTGTCCAACTCAAGTTTTAAAATGTTTGGATTTGTAAATGCAAATTACCTGGCACCTGCTCAAAGTTTTACACTGAAGCTTGGCATCAGCTTGGCCTTTGGTTTACTAGGTTCTCCATGTTAGGAACCATAAGAAAGTCGGTTCAATTCCATCCAGATATACACTTAACATATGAATACAGAACTTTAAAACATAAAAATGAACGATCCATTCAAATCGTCTCCCAGAGCAGATCGCCAGATGAAAAGGACAAGTGCGTGATGTGTTTACATTCCTTCTATCAACTAATCTTCCTATGCCGGTACAACATATTTGACAACCAGTTGCATCCAAACTGCACACATTATTTCCGCATCACGATAAGACGAAGAGACTTAAATCGGCGTACTATTTTGGGTAAAACGCCTTCGTCTGTCTTGGCAGCCGACCGAGTCGTCCATATTTGTTTACCATAACTTCTGTTTCCGGATTGTCAAAATTGGACAATTTATAGAAAAAATGAGCGTTTACTCTATAGTTAATGAAAATATACTTCAATTAAGCCTTTCTGATATTTTAATCGTCATTTAAAAAATAATAACTATTCTTTCGCTTACTAGGCGGAAAATACCGAGGTGTTGAAAAAATTTACACCTCGGTAAACTCCGGAAAATTTTCCGTAAATCTTTATTATGGGTCGGATACCTTTAATAAGTTGTTCTATTCTTATTAGTAAAATTGAGAATGGAAATGGGGAATGTGCCAAAGAGACAACAACCCGACCATATAAAAAAACAACAGCAGAAGGTCACCAACAGGTCTTCAATGTAGCGAGAAATTCCTGCACCCGTAGGCGTTCTTCAGCTGGCCCCTAAACAAATATATATTAGTTCAGTGATAATGAACGCCATACTAATTTCCGAATTGTACACAAGAAACTAAAATTAAAATAACACAAGACTAACAAAGGCCAGAGGCTCCTGACTTTGGACAGGCGCAAAAATGCGGCGGGGTTAAACATGTTTGTGAGATCTCAACCCTCCCCTATACCTCTAGCCAATGTAGAAAAGTAAACGCATAACAATACGCACATTAAAATTCAGTTCAAGAGAAGTCCGAGTCTGATGTAACCAAAGATATATTTTCATCTGATATTGGACGGAATATGTTGGCCTTTTATGAAATATTAGTTACGATCATTTGAAAACGCTTATTAAACAGCCAAATGGATGCACAAAAGTTTAAAAAAAAAAAAAAAAAAAAAAAAAAAGGGAGTCACAGATCCGATTGAATACAGTTATCTGCCTAATTTAATTGATTTTGTAACATATGTTTAATATATGAACAACGTTTAATCAAAAAATCACCAGCACCGTGTCAGGACTCCAGGAGAATTTTTGCTTTATTTTTTCAGTCCTAGATTTTCTGAAAATGAGCACTTTTGTGTTAGGCTTACTGAAACAGTTTAGAGGATCACATTTTAAAAGGTTTGTCTATGAACCTATAAGAAACAACCTTGAAAAATCTTAACTGTTTCCTTCCATTTTTATGAGAGAAAACGTCAACAGTAATCATTTTCGTCTTTGTTTACATATTTTTAATGATCACCAGCACCATAATATAAAAATACAAAGACAAACAGACAAATAATAGTATAGAAAACACAACATAAAAAACTAAAGACTAAGCAACATAAATCCCACCAAAAATCGGGGGTGGTCTCAGGTGCTCCGGAAGGATAAGCAGATCCTGCACCACATGTGGCACCTATCGTGTTACTCATGTTATAACAAATCCGGTAAATATTCTAATTCGGTAGGTCACATTCGTGAAAAGTGAAGGGTATTGTAGTTTCGAGATAAGGAACATATCCGATATCTTCTGTGAAACGGTTATTCCATAACGGTCAAGCAACTCAAGATGACGTCCGTAAAATTCACGAAGGGATGATTTCAACTTTACCATTAGTAACTCTTTGTGTAATAGCTTTCTTGTGAGCTGCAACCCTGTAACCTTTTTAATATCATGGTTTTATGAGAATAAACTATCTATCTATCAAGGAAATCATGATAGAAATACAAGCCCGAGAATATCGTATCAATTTGGAGATATATACTCAGTATGCAGGCGCTGCTAAAATGTTGCTATTTTTTTTAATATTTTTTTTGGCCATGGCGTTTTCAGTTTATTTTTGACTGATGAATTTTTATGTCCCTTTGACATCTTTCTCTTCTCTTTTTAATGGCAGGAGTACAGACCACCTCTCGAGAGTATAATAACTATCTTAAAAGATAATCATGAGCACGATCTATAACTCTTAATTTGATAATTAACCTGGTAGAAAGAAATGACAGAAATAGGGCCCATAACTCTTAAGGTTGATGATTGAAGCTGGTAGAAAGTCTTAACATGAGAACAGCCTATAACTCTGAGGTTGGTGAATGAAGCTGGTAGAAAGTCTTGTCATGAATAGGGTCCACAACTCTGACGCTAACGCTTATCTTGATAGAGATTTATGAAAAGGAAATATTTTAGACCTCCGTAGCTGATGATTTACATGGCAAAAGGTAAAATAAATGGTAAAGAACTCTGAGACTTCAACAAAATTAAAACCGATTAATCTCGAGAGAGAGATAAGACGTCATGTTAAACAATGACAAACAGACGACCAACAATTTATTCTAAACTTACAATTGTAGTATATGAACACCGCCATGAACATTCAATTTGGATGAATTTATATTATCGTGAAAGTTTTGCTATCAATACCTCTCCTGTTAAAATTAAAATTTGACCGTGGTCCTTTTACGATACATGTTATGCAGTCAGTAATTCATACCATATCAGATCCGTGACCTCTCTTTTCCAGATATTATAGTCCAGTCAAACTAATTGCAACAGAAAATGTTTTAGTTCTAATCTATAGCATTATGCCCTTTATATACACAACATCAGCATTTTTAGTTTCCTTTGGAAATTAACATTGAAAGGGGAGATAACTCCGCAAAAATGAGTCCTTTTTTGGTCAGTTTTTGGTTGAATTTCTTGAAATTTATGTATAGTATGATACTTTGATGGGGTTATAAGTTTGTATTTGACTAACTTATATAATCTTCAACTCATGAAATGTACAAAACCGAAGTGTTATGGGTAGTTTTATTTTTTTTGTGCATTTTTCATTAAAGAAATTGCAAATTTGAAGCTTTGTGACCATTTTGAAAAAAATAATGTGAAAATTAGGTATTGTTTACAACTGTGTATTATATTCTTTCAGCATCTTACTTTTATAAAGAAACTTTAACCCACAGAAAGAAGGATACATGCTTAATAATTTTATCAAATTTGAGATTCTTTAACTTGACATGTTGAAAAATTCAATAAATGGTCAACTAATGAATTACGAAATCTAGATTATAGCTTGACAAAAGATATGAAAACACCTTGAGCGTTGTTTGTTATACTCTAAAGACCGTTAAAAAATCAAGAATCAATACATTCTGATGAATGGAAGTGGTAAAATTTTGTATCAATTTTTATTGATATTTCTGCCTTTTATTGCAAGAGTTATTTCCCTTTTAAATGCAACTCTCCATATGAATTTTAAATGGAATTTGTTTAGTTTTCCTCAAGTAAGATTTTATGGGACTTTTTTCTGTGTGTATTTGGGGTATAATGCTAAAGATTAAAACTTAAACATCTTCTGTTGCAATTACTTTCAGGTTAGGGTCAAATTTATGCTAGATTGACTGGACTATTAGTTGTAAAAGCTCATTGTTAATGCAAAATAATCAACTTATAACTGTTAGATTTCAAGACATGAGAACCTTCTGAAATTAGTGATTAATCTGGTAATCATTACACTTTGTACTTATTATTTCGAATTTCCCAACAAACACATAAATTTAAAAAAATTCTTCATTTCTCAATCATAGAAACCGGAGTTTCTAAAATCAAATCAATTGTATAATGGTTATCATGACTTTTTTTTTAATCAAAATAAGGAAGAGTCAGTAACATATTAGACCTATTCATATGCTCTGAAACGTTTGTTGAACAGAATACGATAGGTAATAACTGTTTGTAATGTGCTGTATCCATTTCATTCAAATCTTGCATCTTATTTGAGTATACTCTGATGTTACAAACGTGTAGAATTTTGTTGGTCCATTTCAGTGGCAGAACCTGCAGCGTGTTTTGAGTCTTCACTACTCCTACATTTGAAAACAAAAATTCAAATTACTTGAAACCAACACAATAAATGGAAGACGAGTAACGCGGAAGTTGAGCCTTTTGTTTAATATATAACAAGAAAAATACAGAAAAAAATATTGTTTCAATTGATATTTTATAGTGTCTTTTAATTAGGGATGTCAACTCGGTGAACATTTACTTATCAATTACTCGTCTGATTTACCGAGCGATACTCAAGTACTACCTCGTGAAAACATCTACAAAACGGAAATAAAAAATTATACCATTTTACATATTGTTGGCAATGTCTTATGGATGTAAAACCCTCAACATTATTACATCAGACTCAATAGTAATACCTGGAATCGTATACTGAAATAAATAGTTCATTTACTACATGCCCTTATTATTCAAACTGGCAATAATCTTATTAATCAATCAATCTTATTAATCTATAAGTAAAAGTTTAGTTTATTATACAACCGTATTTTTGACTCGTAAAAAACATTAAATGATAAGCAAAGGGTGATGATTAGGATTTATTGATGGCATTGAACATACTCTCAGGGTCGACACAGGATGCAACTAATTTGTTCTTATATAGAAATATTATAATTTCAACTTTTTCTTGGACGAGTCAATTTTCAGACTTTTGTAAGGTCCTTCTTATCGAAGCATTTGCTTTGAAAGTAAAGTTGATGATATCAATGAGATGCTTTCTTGTTCCTAGCCTTCATCTATTTTGGGAATTCTAAATGACAATTAAACGCAAAAAAATTGAAGTGTATTTTAATTTTAATTAATAGTTTACCGTAATAGTTATCAAAGGTACTAGGATTATAATTTAGTACGCCAGTCGCGCGTTTCGTCTACATAAGACTCATCAGTGACGCTCAAATCAAAATATTTATATAGCCAAACAAGTACAAAGTTGAAGAGCATTGATGATTCAAAATTTCAAAACGTTGGGCAAAATACGGCTAAGGTAATCTATGCCAGGGATAAGAAAATCCTTAGTTTTTCGAAAAATTCAAAGTTTTGTCAACAGGAAAGTTATAAAAATGACCACATTATTGATATCCATGTCAACACCGAAATGTTGAATACTGGGCTGGTGATACCCTCGGGGACGAAACGTCCACCACCGTAAGTCGCCCTTAAACAGAAAGCAACAACATTCACACAGAAACCCATTGAATATCATTTTTGGTATTTGATACTCGGTACTATTGAGCGATACTCGAATACTCATTGACATCACTACTTTTAATGTTAAGATGTTACACTTTTGTCTCATGTTAGGATGAGGTTTGACGCCTGTCAAAACATTTAACCCCGCTGCATTTTGTATGCACATGTCAGCAGGACTGTTTCTCAGTGATTGTTGTTTGTTGGTGTGATTCACAATTTTTTCTCGTTTTTCATATATAGATTACACAGATGGTCTTTCTGTTCTATTGACAATCATGCCATATCTTCTTAATTATATCGCAAGGAATGTGAGCTGTGTTAGACTGGCATTAACATGCCATTTCTGATCTATTGATCTAGTAAAACCAGCAATAGGAGTGTGAGTTTTGTTTATTTTGCAATGTCTACGATTCTGGATTACCAGTGTTTACAGTTTATTTGTATTACCTTGTCTCGCCAATTCTTGTCTTGCCTTGAATATCGTAAGCTACGGTTCTGAGACTTGTTTACCAGCAATAAGATTGTGTGTTTTGTCTGTCTTGCTTTATTTATGTTGATCTACGATGCTAGTAAATTTATTATTGAATCGAGTGTTATCAACAAGTCTTATGTAGACAAAAAATGAGTCTGGCGTACTCATTATTATTAGCCTTAAATTTTTCATAAACAATTAAATCAATTGGTGAATGCCACTGTTGCTGCTGAACGTTTCGCCCCGATTGTGTCATCATGTTAGTAGTCAGTGTGTTGACATGAACTATCATTGTTATATTCCGGATCTATAATCTACTGTTTATAAAATGTAGAATTATGCGTAACACTAGTAAGGCTGTTTTACCACCATAAATAGATTGCTTATTTGTATTCGACAAAAACGTTTTTTTCAAAAAGGCAGTTTTAATGCTCTTTAACTTTGTATTTAATTTGGTTATCATATTGTTTCTCACGTCTAGTGTACATTAAATTGTAAGTCTGTAAATATTAGATGATTCTTCACAATTATTTAAAGGGTAACCTTCGATCGTCTTATCTTGATTTACGAGGAAATCGAGGGCATGTTTTGTTTGAATTACATTGCATATCATCATCTACTGGTCTACGTTTGTTGGGCTTTGCTTGTCCATATCTTTAACTAATCAAAATACAGCATTTAAACATTTGTATGACTTTCATTTTTCTATATCACATTTTTGTATTCAATTGTGCTCACTACATGAACCAAATTCCGTCCTTTTTGCAGCGATTGGGACATCAGAAAATGAGAAACATCTCCTAATTTATACTTTGTATTTGCATGAACAACACGTTGCATGCCACATGCAGATAATGGCATGATTCATATCAGGAGTACATGGCTTCAACCGAATATATTGGTAGGACTAATGTTGCATGTCTGGTTCTTTGTGGTGTGTCGATATTTACCATAGCGCTATCAGTTGCATTCTTACGGTGGATCAACAATATATATTTCCTGTGATAATTTGTTTATATAATTTGTCAAAATGAAGATTTTAAGGTGTAATACCATCAAATAATGGTACTTCACATCCGGTTGTATACGAAAGTAGGTAGAAAAAAATATTCCCTTGAATTTGACAGTTGTAGGTAATTAATCTTACATTTTATTGCAGTAAAACATTTCTATGTCATAAACATATGTCTTGGGTATTTCAAAACAACATTATTTTTTATTTGGGATTTCTATAGAATATTTTGTAATCCTGAGGTTACATGGTGACTAAACCTTGTACACAGATAAAATAATGGTAGAAATTTGATTGGTTAACTTTCAGTGATGGTTATCGTCTTATATGCAATGAAATGTTATGTGAAATTTTGTCTATTTTGTACTACTATTGCTCAATCCAAGATGATGGAATAAAGTGAATGTCCCCTAATTTATTGTTTTTGAATGTCCCTTTAATAACTTCTGACTCAGACTTATGAATAGGTTCTTGGTGAAAGTTGATGCATGCATCAAAGTTTATGTTCAAAGTTTTTTAATCATTGCATTGCACTTATACTGTTAGTATTATTATAATGATTTTATTTATTTTAAAATTTAATTTAAAATGAAAATAATTGGAAACATTTAAACTCAAATCTATACTTTTGTCCATGAAAATATTCAGGATAGTGTGAAAAATGGTAAGACTAATAAAATATAGCCTTTAAAAAGTCTTTTTATGCTTTCCCTAGTCAGGAATTTGTTGTTCAGTAGTTGACGTTTGTTGATGTGGTGCATAAGTGTTTCTCAGTTCTCTTTCTTAATATAGATTAAACCGAAGTTTTCCCGTTTGAGTGGTTTCACACTAGACATATTTGCGGCAATTTATAGCTTGCTGTTCGATGTGAGCCAAAGCTACTTGTTGAAGACCTATAAAGGTTAACTTTACAAATCGTGTTTCTATGTGTTCTTAAAGGTCAGCAAAATAATTAAATATATAGATATGTAATTGTTCTATTTAGTCATTGATAATAAATTATGCTTACTTATTGTCAAGTAGTGTAGCAGCATCATTTACAGTTTCTGGTAAAGATTTGGCTGTTGTTTCTGGTAATATAAGACTGATCATGCCAGCAATCAAACCAACTGATCCAAATATAATTAGTGGTAAAGCACTTCCGAAGTCTGTTTCAAGATTTTTTCCCTGAAAATTTCAAATTTCTCAATACAATGCAATACTAGTATGTATACGTGCAACTGCTATCAGCATTGTATTAACCTAAAATATTTAGCTTTCCTTAATATTAAGTAACAATGAAAAATACCTGAATACTTTTTATAAACAGCTATGATTACAGTGCAGCGTATACAATTTACATTATCAAAATGTGTTTTACTTTAACTAAATAACTATGAATCAATCTTTTTTTTCTCATTTTAATGTTATTAACACATAAATGAATATTAGTTTACAAATCTGTTAAGTTTCCCTCAGAAAAAAACATTTTCTTTAATTTAATTTTTTTTTTTTTTTTAATATTTGTTAGTTAACTTATTTATTTGTATCATTCCTATTCTTTAAAAAATATTTTTTCATATTGGTCAATCACAAGGTAGACTTGACTCTTCAAATTATCAAAGGGGCACTAGCTGTTAAATTCATATTCACCTATTTTAATCAAATTCTCATATTTGATTTATAACAATGTAAAACATTTATCCAAACTATTAAAAGTCTAAAATAAACATTTAACAGGATATTTGCATGAAAATACGTAGCTTGGTTTCGTGTGTATTTTAGTCTAGACGTCATATAATTAATTATCGAGTTGACTTTTAAAGTCATCCGATGACCCTATAAGCGATGTAAACATATATATATATTTATATATGTAGGCGTAAAAAATAATTTTCACATGTGCAGATATATATATTCAGTAAATAAAATAATAAAATAAGTAAAAAGTTAACAGTTCCATTCCATATATGTATATATAGATATAAATAAGTACGTCTGAGTACAACAGATTTATCCATCGGATCGCCATCAATGATGGGACGGCTGCAGTGCAGGCGATTTGGTGTCACGATATCACAGTAGCATGGGTTCGAATCCCGGCGAGGGAAGAACAAAAAATTTGCGAAAGCAAATTTACAGATCTAACATTGTTGGGTTGATGTTTAGACGAGTTGTATATAGATATAAATATATTAAGCAAACTCGGACTGTTGGATTATTCTAGGTCTATTTTATTTAATATTATAGATAAAAAAAATAATGTTTATCATCGTTTTTACCTGTGTTAGAATGATTCTTTTTGGATCGAATCAGTCAACCAAATGATTTATCTTTTTTTCACTTTCAATGTTGACATTCTCTTCCTTCACATCACTTTACACATACAATTCACGTGTTATCCATCTCAAGCGTAGTGGTTAAATTGAAGTTCACATGAATACGGATTCAATGAGGTCGAATTATTCACTTGCAAGATGATAATTCGTAATCAATGTTTTTAGTGTATTTCAACAAAATTGAACCATACTGGCTGATAAAAGCCAAATATTATTTCGCTATTTGCATTCCATTAATGATTGAGCAAATAAAATAATATTTTAGATTTTTTATATATCTCGGAGCTAGTGCCCCTTTTTAAAACACTTTCAAATAGCAAAAGAAAAATTGTATGTCGCCCCCTTGATTGTTCTTTTCGGAAACTAGGATCGTACTAAATAATTATTTACCAAAGCACCTATGTATGCAGACGACACTGTACCAATTCTACCAGTTGTACTACACATACCCATAGCCACACCTCGGAGCACGGTAGGAAACAGTTCTGCCGTGAATGTGTAAACCACAAAGAAATTAATGGTCACCGCTAGTTTACCAATCATAGCTAAAGCAATGGTTATCCAATAAAGATCTAAAATTGATATGAAGCTAAGATTACACCTGTGGGTTTTGTTATATGAAAAAGAGTAAAATCTAGGATCATACATATATCTTCATTAATCTGGAAAGAATAAAAGCTATGATCATAAATGTATGTTTAATAATAAGGAATGAGTAAAAGAGAGGCGAAAGATACGAGAGGGGCAGTCGAATCCATAGATCGAAAATAAACTGACAACGCCATGGCTAAAATTGAAAAAGATAAATAGACAAATAATTGTACACATGACACAGTATAGAAAATCATGCTCCACAAGTGTCACCCGTCGTGTTGCTCATATTATTACTCGCCCGGTAAATAATCTAATTCGGTAGGTCACATTCATGAAAAGGGAAGGGCATTGTAGTTACGACGTAAGCAACATATACGATATCATCTGTGAAACGATTCCATAACGGTCAACCAACTCGTGATGGCGTCCGTAAAATTTACGAAGGGATGATTTCGACTTCGCCATTTGGAACTCTTGGTTTAATAGCTTTCTTCTGAGCAGCAACCGTCTATTCATGATCGGAAATACAAGCACGGGAATATCGTATTAATTGAGAGATATATATACTCCTTATGGATGCGCTGCTGGAATGTTGCTACTTAGAATGGAAAGATCACAATTTGGAGTCTGAAATCATCTTATTTGTCGCAACGCTTTGTTTTCAACCGACCCTCATTGTCAATTTCTAGACGTGAGTCAAGATATCAGACCGACTTAACTGTATCTGTTGTATCCTTTATCTCTAATTCGATGGGATAGATTAGTGCAACATATTCAACAAAGTTTGAATTATTTAGTGAGAGAACATCATCTATATAGCGGAGAGTAAATGTTTGTTTACTGCTCTCAGTTGGTCAGGAGAGAGCAAAACGCTAGTATAATCAATGTTTGTTCGTTTATCTGTAGAGAGAAAAACGCTAGGATAATTAATGTTTGTTCGTTTATCTGTAGAGAGAAAAACGCTAGTATAATTAATTTGTGTTCGTTTATCTGGAGAGAGCAAAACGCTAGGAAAATTAATGTGTGTTCATTGACTTGGTACGATTTGAAAACTGAGATTGTAAATGTCTTTTTTGTGTTCTGTAAAATTTATGATTATAAATATGTGTTCGTTGATCCAGTAGGAGTAAAAACTTATATTATAAACGTTTGTTCATTAATATGTTAAGAGTAAATGTTAAGACAATAAACGTCTGTTCCTTGATCTGGAAAGAGTAGAAACTAAGATTAGAAATATATGTGCGTTGGTCTGGTACAAATAAAGGCTGATATATTAAATGGTTGTTCATTAATATGTAAAGAGTACAAGTAAAGATAATAAATATGTGTACATTGAACTTAAATAGTAAGAACCAAACGGTTTGACGACGTTACCTTTGGGTGCATATAATGATGTAAATATAGTACATAGACAACTAGTCCCGCCAATCAGTAATGATATACAATGCATCTTCTTTCTACCAAATCTGTTCAGCGTGATGAGTGAAAACGTTACACCAAGCAATTCCATAAGCGTAGAAATAGCAAAGTTGATATAAATATTCCCTCCCAGAATTCCAATGTTCAAGCTTATCCCATAATAAGTCAGGTTAACAGCAAAACTGAAAACAAAGTAGAATTATTGTTTAATGTACTAGGGGGAATTAAGTAAAATAGATATAGGAAGATGTGGTATGAGTGCCAATGAGACAACTCTCCACCCAAGTAACAATTTATAAAAGTAAACCATTATGTTTATTTTAGTACTAAATATAATGAAAAGGCCTTAAAAAGATACAACACAATTCTCATATGATATGCACATCTTCATTTTGATAAAATTGTAACATTTTGAATGCAATTAAACATGAACTAGGGCATTAAAATGAGGTAATCTCTTGGTCTTCTTTAAACCACAGAATAATCTATTTATGACGTTTGGCCACCAATTGACTAGTACAAATTCGCAGTTTTAACGGTCAAAAATAAAAACGTAAACTATGCCGCTATGAACGAATCATTGCAACAACTTTTTGTAAATTTGTAGGTGGCCTGTTGCAAGGCTCAATTTTTACCACATTTTCAAGTGGCATACTCAATGTCAAGCTTATCATCCCGGTTGAGCCCTTATTGCATGTTGTCCTAGACCTAAACATGCATGAAAAAGCAAAAACGATCAATCATTGAATGTGATTGGTCCGTCAAAATTTTGTTACCTAGATTTTAACTAAGATAGACCATGTCGACGAAACTACATTTGTAGCCTAATTTAACACTTTGATATATGAATGCGTAATATGCTTGAATGTATCCTGGAGATTAAAAAAGTCGTGTCTCAGCTTTTGCGTTTGCCATTTGATGAGGGACTTTCCGTTTTGATTTTCCTCGGAGTTCGATATTTTTGTGATTTTAATTTTTGAAACCGAAACAATTTGGTTTGGTTGAGAATCAAAAGTATAAAACAAATATTTGAGTAGCCGGTTTTTGATGCGTTATCTAGAACTGATTAGCTCAAAAATTGAATTGATCAAGGCTTATATATTCACACACTGAATAAAATCCATGTATTAATAACATAAAAAAGTAAAAACGCAACTCGACAAACATTTGCGTAAATGTAATACCCTAAAACTGAATCGTGTCATTTCAGGTTTTTGTTCCTGCCGGACAACTGAATATTTTAAGATGGATTCATCTTTGTCATTTTTGAATAGTGGTAGAAATATCAACATGTTGATTCTGTCAAATATACATTAAGTTTATTTAATGCACTGAACACTTTCTTCTTGTCAACGAAAGTGTATTTTTTAAGTTCAATTATACTTTTTGAAAAAGACCTTTCACCAAAATAGTTTTCCGTAATTAAGCGAAAATTAACCGTCGTTATTATAAACATCTGAAAACGAAAAGGAAAAGAGCGGAGTTTCATTTATTTATTACTTTCCCGAAGGACTAATTATATATATTTGAATGTAAACTGTCTGGCATTTGAATAAATAAATTAACGTGTCTGTATGACTCAATTATTTGTTTGCTATTTCCATGAATTAATAATTCCAATTTTTGTTTTCTATTAAATCAAATATTAAGCCAAAAGAGTTGAAAAATTGTGGAATAAATATTTTGTTTATATTTAAGTACCTTTCTAAGTCAGATGTACTGTTATTACGAATTGACAACTTACAAACAGAATGCCAGAATAAGTAAACGTCTAACCAGCCTGAAGGAGACGAATTGACAACTTACAAACAGAATGCCAGAATAAGTAAACGTCTAACCAGCCTGAAGGAGACGAATTGACAACTTACAAACAGAATGCCAGAATAAGTAAACGTCTAACCAGCCTGAAGGAGCCAAATAAAGCTTTAAAAGATTTAAGAAACGGTTCAGCATGTTCTTTGTTTATTCTTATTTCATCTGACTCGAAATCAAATTCTACTTTGTTCATCTTTGCTGCCTTCTTCAGAATTTCTAATGCTTCTGTTGTTCTGCCTTTAGCTAACAACCATCTTGGTGATTCGTAAATAAAACTGGAAAAGTAAAGGGAACTCACAATATTATTGTCGTTACAATATTGCAATTATTTACCTCTAATATTAACTTGTTCATTTAAGGAGTGAACCGTTCATTTTATTTCAGTATTGTACATATAACGTGTCCGAATAGATAATTCTTATTTCAGTATTGTACGTGTAAGAGTCGGGATCATTTTTTTTATGTCAGAATAGTCTATTTGCCAATTCCCGAAATTGACCCTGTACTTAGCGATCCCTTTTGTTGTTGTCTCCTTTATGAGGAACATAAATGTATATCGACAATGGAGAGCTAGGGAAAAGAGCAAATTTACTTGTGCGTAATGTGAGTAACCTTGAAGTTTTTCATGGCTTTTAATTACATTAATTTGTCGTTTAGCTAAATACTTTTGTAACTACAAGTTATTTTTCATGAAAAATAAGTTAAACCGCCGATACATAACTTTCAACTTATCATACTTTGCATTGGAAAAAGCCACTTTTGTCCGGTATAGAATAAGTCTCTGAATTAACAAAGGGAAGTAATTTGTTTAAAAAGTGTGTAAAAACAGAATCAAATCGGTAATTGGAAAATGGACTATTGTACATGTAAAGCAGTTCCGCATCAAAATTTGGTAAAAATTCATCAGGTGATGAAGAGAAATGGGTAAGGGGTTCCTTTATCGAGCGCAGTATATTTATAAAGTGTCATGCTGGTTATGATCTTGAACGTTTATACCTTGGTATATTATTAAGTCGTACGCACAATACCTATACTCTCTTCCTCTTTGATTTAATTTGTGACTGTGGTTGACTGACATGTAGATGCGGTCTTATTTCAATTGTTAATAATCTTATACTTTATAATACTATAAAGTTTTTTATTAGTGCAGTTTTCATAAGAAATCAGTTGATATGGCAGGCTGTACATGTGAAAAGTTATGACTATCTTTTACTTTTAACCTGTAATAAGAAAGAGTACATGATTTTACATTTCAATGGATTAAAAAAAGTCATTCTTATACTTACAACCAATGGAATATAGTGACAAGGAAAGGTAATCCGCATGCCATAGCTAAGTAATGCCAATCGCGTAGATAATACGCCACAAGACATAGAATAAACTGGCCTATTGTAAATATAAAATGCTCCAGAAAATTCACAGCCACTCTGTATTGAGGGGATACTTGTTCCGTTCCTACAGAAAAAAAATCTTTAATATGTACAATTTGCATTTTCTGATTTTTAGATATTACCGGTGATGTCTGGAACAAACAAATTTTGATTTAGTTTAACGTTATTTTGTTCTCAGGTGGAAAGTCGTCCCATTGGCTATATTACCACGTTATTTTGTTCTCAGGTGGAAAGTCGTCCCATTGGCTATAGGTGTAATACCACCAAATCATGGTACGTCACATCCGGTTGCATACGAAAGTAGGCCTAAAAAAATATTCCCTTGAATTTGACAGTTGTAGAAAATTAACCCTGCATTTCAATGCACTTAAATTTTTCTGAGTCGTAAATATGTATGTTGGGTGTCTGAAAGCATCATTCTTTTTTTATTTGATGGTCTTATAAAATATTTTGGAACGTTAAGGTTACATAGTTACCAAAGAAGGTAACCAGTAAATAACAGTGTAAAAATTGGGTTGTCTACCCTCGGCGGTGGTTACTTTCTTATATGCAATGAAATGTAGTGTGAAATTTTCACTGTATCACTGGAAAGGATTGAACTTTACACATGCAAAGTATTTCTTTGGTTGAAATAAAGGTAAATACTGTACGATTTTTTTAAAAGTGCCAATTTAACAAAGACTAATAGGGAAAAATCAATGGTGGTATTACACCTATTCAGGGAAACTAAATGTGCACTCGTGACCCTATTGTACTTTCATTTTTAAAAGTTATTAATAAACCAGTTCATACATTGTAAACATGGACTATTCGGAATGGATTTAGACACAGAAAGTACGTTTGAGGTAAAATTGCATTGAAATGGGGGTTTACGGGTGTTTTCTTAGTCAATGGGTGGACAGACGAAGCTGTATTTAGATTACTGTGTTAAATTTTAAATTACCCTTACAGTTTTTGTTTTGTTTATACAACATGTGAATTTTTTATTTCAGTGTTAACCATGTTCTGAAGAGCATTCTGTTGAAAAATCTTATATGTGAATTGGTCTGCAGATGACACTTCAGCATTAAAGTATGTATCAACTATCATCATGTTTTTTTTTGTTTTGGCCGCAAAAGTTTACAATTTGCCATTGTGCCGTCTACATTTTGCACAGACAATAACTCATCTAAACACTTATTTGTCCTGGATTTATACACATCAGAATCCAGTCTCACATACTTAAACTTTATAATTCTTACCAATTATTATTTGTACCAGCATTCCAAGGGACATAACCCTTTTTAAAAACATTTTGAGGTATTTTTTTATTACTCTTTCTCCCCATTTTCTAATGTAAAATACAAGAAAGTGGACTTTTTGTGTAAATCTATTAGAAATATACTGTTATGCGTAAATAAAAAGACTTTGATACCAGTAGCAATAAATGATTGACTAAAAGGGAACCGTTATTTCTCACACTAGGGGAACAGACCAAAAACTCAAGTTACACATAAGGGCTTATAGAAACTTCCGTGTAGACTGTTAACATTTATAGAGACAGTTCTTTCAGCTAAAACACTTTAATTATTGATTAAACATTACATTTATTTCATTTTTGTGGGAAAATAATCACATTTGTTTTATTTTTTAGACAAAAGATATCAAGTTTTGATGAAAAAGGAAGGAAGGAGGAAAAATGGACCAAAACAGACCAAAACAGACCTTCAAATGAACTCTAAAAGGTGCAATAAAATTGTTTATCATCTTAAAGTTGTCTTTTGTATTCTATTTAATTGTTTGAATGCATATATCATGAGTTTATGATCAGATATTAGTCAACACTGCATTTTATAATGATACACTGAAATTAGGATTTTTCGAAGAAATTGGACTGAAATTGCCGTAGGATATGGCCTTACATTATAGTGATTTTCTCTGAAACTATAGTTCTGACTGAGACAAAACTTGATAGTTATGCTTGAAATAACTTGCAATTGGAGGGGAACAAATTGCATCAAGTTTATTTTACATTTAGGTGTTCTTTAGGTGTAATACCACCAAATCATGGTACGTCACATCCGGTTGCATACGAAAGTAGGCCTAAAAAAATATTCCCTTGAATTTGACAGTTGTAGAAAATTAACCCTGCATTTCAATGCACTTAAATTTTTCTGAGTCGTAAATATGTATGTTGGGTGTCTGAAAGCATCATTCTTTTTTTATTTGATGGTCTTATAAAATATTTTGGAACGTTAAGGTTACATAGTTACCAAAGAAGGTAACCAGTAAATAACAGTGTAAAAATTGGGTTGTCTACCCTCGGCGGTGGTTACTTTCTTATATGCAATGAAATGTAGTGTGAAATTTTCACTGTATCACTGGAAAGGATTGAACTTTACACATGCAAAGTATTTCTTTGGTTGAAATAAAGGTAAATACTGTACGATTTTTTTAAAAGTGCCAATTTAACAAAGACTAATAGGGAAAAATCAATGGTGGTATTACACCTATTCAGGGAAACTAAATGTGCACTCGTGACCCTATTGTACTTTCATTTTTAAAAGTTATTAATAAACCAGTTCATACATTGTAAACATGGACTATTCGGAATGGATTTAGACACAGAAAGTACGTTTGAGGTAAAATTGCATTGAAATGGGGGTTTACGGGTGTTTTCTTAGTCAATGGGTGGACAGACGAAGCTGTATTTAGATTACTGTGTTAAATTTTAAATTACCCTTACAGTTTTTGTTTTGTTTATACAACATGTGAATTTTTTATTTCAGTGTTAACCATGTTCTGAAGAGCATTCTGTTGAAAAATCTTATATGTGAATTGGTCTGCAGATGACACTTCAGCATTAAAGTATGTATCAACTATCATCATGTTTTTTTTTGTTTTGGCCGCAAAAGTTTACAATTTGCCATTGTGCCGTCTACATTTTGCACAGACAATAACTCATCTAAACACTTATTTGTCCTGGATTTATACACATCAGAATCCAGTCTCACATACTTAAACTTTATAATTCTTACCAATTATTATTTGTACCAGCATTCCAAGGGACATAACCCTTTTTAAAAACATTTTGAGGTATTTTTTTATTACTCTTTCTCCCCATTTTCTAATGTAAAATACAAGAAAGTGGACTTTTTGTGTAAATCTATTAGAAATATACTGTTATGCGTAAATAAAAAGACTTTGATACCAGTAGCAATAAATGATTGACTAAAAGGGAACCGTTATTTCTCACACTAGGGGAACAGACCAAAAACTCAAGTTACACATAAGGGCTTATAGAAACTTCCGTGTAGACTGTTAACATTTATAGAGACAGTTCTTTCAGCTAAAACACTTTAATTATTGATTAAACATTACATTTATTTCATTTTTGTGGGAAAATAATCACATTTGTTTTATTTTTTAGACAAAAGATATCAAGTTTTGATGAAAAAGGAAGGAAGGAGGAAAAATGGACCAAAACAGACCAAAACAGACCTTCAAATGAACTCTAAAAGGTGCAATAAAATTGTTTATCATCTTAAAGTTGTCTTTTGTATTCTATTTAATTGTTTGAATGCATATATCATGAGTTTATGATCAGATATTAGTCAACACTGCATTTTATAATGATACACTGAAATTAGGATTTTTCGAAGAAATTGGACTGAAATTGCCGTAGGATATGGCCTTACATTATAGTGATTTTCTCTGAAACTATAGTTCTGACTGAGACAAAACTTGATAGTTATGCTTGAAATAACTTGCAATTGGAGGGGAAAAAATTGCATCAAGTTTATTTTACATTTAGGTGTTCTTTAGGTGTAATACCACCAAATCATGGTACGTCACATCCGGTTGCATACGAAAGTAGGCCTAAAAAAATATTCCCTTGAATTTGACAGTTGTAGAAAATTAACCCTGCATTTCAATGCACTTAAATTTTTCTGAGTCGTAAATATGTATGTTGGGTGTCTGAAAGCATCATTCTTTTTTTATTTGATGGTCTTATAAAATATTTTGGAACGTTAAGGTTACATAGTTACCAAAGAAGGTAACCAGTAAATAACAGTGTAAAAATTGGGTTGTCTACCCTCGGCGGTGGTTACTTTCTTATATGCAATGAAATGTAGTGTGAAATTTTCACTGTATCACTGGAAAGGATTGAACTTTACACATGCAAAGTATTTCTTTGGTTGAAATAAAGGTAAATACTGTACGATTTTTTTAAAAGTGCCAATTTAACAAAGACTAATAAGGAAAAATCAATGGTGGTATTACACCTATTCAGGGAAACTAAATGTGCACTCGTGACCCTATTGTACTTTCATTTTTAAAAGTTATTAATAAACCAGTTCATACATTGTAAACATGGACTATTCGGAATGGATTTAGACACAGAAAGTACGTTTGAGGTAAAATTGCATTGAAATGGGGGTTTACGGGTGTTTTCTTAGTCAATGGGTGGACAGACGAAGCTGTATTTAGATTACTGTGTTAAATTTTAAATTACCCTTACAGTTTTTGTTTTGTTTATACAACATGTGAATTTTTTATTTCAGTGTTAACCATGTTCTGAAGAGCATTCTGTTGAAAAATTTTATATGTGAATTGGTCTGCAGATGACACTTCAGCATTAAAGTATGTATCAACTATCATCATGTTTTTTTTTGTTTTGGCCGCAAAAGTTTACAATTTGCCATTGTGCCGTCTACATTTTGCACAGACAATAACTCATCTAAACACTTATTTGTCCTGGATTTATACACATCAGAATCCAGTCTCACATACTTAAACTTTATAATTCTTACCAATTATTATTTGTACCAGCATTCCAAGGGACATAACCCTTTTTAAAAACATTTTGAGGTATTTTTTTATTACTCTTTCTCCCCATTTTCTAATGTAAAATACAAGAAAGTGGACTTTTTGTGTAAATCTATTAGAAATATACTGTTATGCGTAAATAAAAAGACTTTGATACCAGTAGCAATAAATGATTGACTAAAAGGGAACCGTTATTTCTCACACTAGGGGAACAGACCAAAAACTCAAGTTACACATCAGGGCTTATAGAAACTTCCGTGTAGACTGTTAACATTTATAGAGACAGTTCTTTCAGCTAAAACACTTTAATTATTGATTAAACATTACATTTATTTCATTTTTGTGGGAAAATAATCACATTTGTTTTATTTTTTAGACAAAAGATATCAAGTTTTGATGAAAAAGGAAGGAAGGAGGAAAAATGGACCAAAACAGACCAAAACAGACCTTCAAATGAACTCTAAAAGGTGCAATAAAATTGTTTATCATCTTAAAGTTGTCTTTTGTATTCTATTTAATTGTTTGAATGCATATATCATGAGTTTATGATCAGATATTAGTCAACACTGCATTTTATAATGATACACTGAAATTAGGATTTTTCGAAGAAATTGGACTGAAATTGCCGTAGGATATGGCCTTACATTATAGTGATTTTCTCTGAAACTATAGTTCTGACTGAGACAAAACTTGATAGTTATGCTTGAAATAACTTGCAATTGGAGGGGAAAAAATTGCATCAAGTTTATTTTACATTTAGGTGTTCTTTAGGTGTAATACCACCAAATCATGGTACGTCACATCCGGTTGCATACGAAAGTAGGCCTAAAAAAATATTCCCTTGAATTTGACAGTTGTAGAAAATTAACCCTGCATTTCAATGCACTTAAATTTTTCTGAGTCGTAAATATGTATGTTGGGTGTCTGAAAGCATCATTCTTTTTTTATTTGATGGTCTTATAAAATATTTTGGAACGTTAAGGTTACATAGTTACCAAAGAAGGTAACCAGTAAATAACAGTGTAAAAATTGGGTTGTCTACCCTCGGCGGTGGTTACTTTCTTATATGCAATGAAATGTAGTGTGAAATTTTCACTGTATCACTGGAAAGGATTGAACTTTACACATGCAAAGTATTTCTTTGGTTGAAATAAAGGTAAATACTGTACGATTTTTTTAAAAGTGCCAATTTAACAAAGACTAATAAGGAAAAATCAATGGTGGTATTACACCTATTCAGGGAAACTAAATGTGCACTCGTGACCCTATTGTACTTTCATTTTTAAAAGTTATTAATAAACCAGTTCATACATTGTAAACATGGACTATTCGGAATGGATTTAGACACAGAAAGTACGTTTGAGGTAAAATTGCATTGAAATGGGGGTTTACGGGTGTTTTCTTAGTCAATGGGTGGACAGACGAAGCTGTATTTAGATTACTGTGTTAAATTTTAAATTACCCTTACAGTTTTTGTTTTGTTTATACAACATGTGAATTTTTTATTTCAGTGTTAACCATGTTCTGAAGAGCATTCTGTTGAAAAATTTTATATGTGAATTGGTCTGCAGATGACACTTCAGCATTAAAGTATGTATCAACTATCATCATGTTTTTTTTTGTTTTGGCCGCAAAAGTTTACAATTTGCCATTGTGCCGTCTACATTTTGCACAGACAATAACTCATCTAAACACTTATTTGTCCTGGATTTATACACATCAGAATCCAGTCTCACATACTTAAACTTTATAATTCTTACCAATTATTATTTGTACCAGCATTCCAAGGGACATAACCCTTTTTAAAAACATTTTGAGGTATTTTTTTATTACTCTTTCTCCCCATTTTCTAATGTAAAATACAAGAAAGTGGACTTTTTGTGTAAATCTATTAGAAATATACTGTTATGCGTAAATAAAAAGACTTTGATACCAGTAGCAATAAATGATTGACTAAAAGGGAACCGTTATTTCTCACACTAGGGGAACAGACCAAAAACTCAAGTTACACATCAGGGCTTATAGAAACTTCCGTGTAGACTGTTAACATTTATAGAGACAGTTCTTTCAGCTAAAACACTTTAATTATTGATTAAACATTACATTTATTTCATTTTTGTGGGAAAATAATCACATTTGTTTTATTTTTTAGACAAAAGATATCAAGTTTTGATGAAAAAGGAAGGAAGGAGGAAAAATGGACCAAAACAGACCAAAACAGACCTTCAAATGAACTCTAAAAGGTGCAATAAAATTGTTTATCATCTTAAAGTTGTCTTTTGTATTCTATTTAATTGTTTGAATGCATATATCATGAGTTTATGATCAGATATTAGTCAACACTGCATTTTATAATGATACACTGAAATTAGGATTTTTCGAAGAAATTGGACTGAAATTGCCGTAGGATATGGCCTTACATTATAGTGATTTTCTCTGAAACTATAGTTCTGACTGAGACAAAACTTGATAGTTATGCTTGAAATAACTTGCAATTGGAGGGGAAAAAATTGCATCAAGTTTATTTTACATTTAGGTGTTCTTTAGGTGTAATACCACCAAATCATGGTACGTCACATCCGGTTGCATACGAAAGTAGGCCTAAAAAAATATTCCCTTGAATTTGACAGTTGTAGAAAATTAACCCTGCATTTCAATGCACTTAAATTTTTCTGAGTCGTAAATATGTATGTTGGGTGTCTGAAAGCATCATTCTTTTTTTATTTGATGGTCTTATAAAATATTTTGGAACGTTAAGGTTACATAGTTACCAAAGAAGGTAACCAGTAAATAACAGTGTAAAAATTGGGTTGTCTACCCTCGGCGGTGGTTACTTTCTTATATGCAATGAAATGTAGTGTGAAATTTTCACTGTATCACTGGAAAGGATTGAACTTTACACATGCAAAGTATTTCTTTGGTTGAAATAAAGGTAAATACTGTACGATTTTTTTAAAAGTGCCAATTTAACAAAGACTAATAGGGAAAAATCAATGGTGGTATTACACCTATTCAGGGAAACTAAATGTGCACTCGTGACCCTATTGTACTTTCATTTTTAAAAGTTATTAATAAACCAGTTCATACATTGTAAACATGGACTATTCGGAATGGATTTAGACACAGAAAGTACGTTTGAGGTAAAATTGCATTGAAATGGGGGTTTACGGGTGTTTTCTTAGTCAATGGGTGGACAGACGAAGCTGTATTTAGATTACTGTGTTAAATTTTAAATTACCCTTACAGTTTTTGTTTTGTTTATACAACATGTGAATTTTTTATTTCAGTGTTAACCATGTTCTGAAGAGCATTCTGTTGAAAAATCTTATATGTGAATTGGTCTGCAGATGACACTTCAGCATTAAAGTATGTATCAACTATCATCATGTTTTTTTTTGTTTTGGCCGCAAAAGTTTACAATTTGCCATTGTGCCGTCTACATTTTGCACAGACAATAACTCATCTAAACACTTATTTGTCCTGGATTTATACACATCAGAATCCAGTCTCACATACTTAAACTTTATAATTCTTACCAATTATTATTTGTACCAGCATTCCAAGGGACATAACCCTTTTTAAAAACATTTTGAGGTATTTTTTTATTACTCTTTCTCCCCATTTTCTAATGTAAAATACAAGAAAGTGGACTTTTTGTGTAAATCTATTAGAAATATACTGTTATGCGTAAATAAAAAGACTTTGATACCAGTAGCAATAAATGATTGACTAAAAGGGAACCGTTATTTCTCACACTAGGGGAACAGACCAAAAACTCAAGTTACACATAAGGGCTTATAGAAACTTCCGTGTAGACTGTTAACATTTATAGAGACAGTTCTTTCAGCTAAAACACTTTAATTATTGATTAAACATTACATTTATTTCATTTTTGTGGGAAAATAATCACATTTGTTTTATTTTTTAGACAAAAGATATCAAGTTTTGATGAAAAAGGAAGGAAGGAGGAAAAATGGACCAAAACAGACCAAAACAGACCTTCAAATGAACTCTAAAAGGTGCAATAAAATTGTTTATCATCTTAAAGTTGTCTTTTGTATTCTATTTAATTGTTTGAATGCATATATCATGAGTTTATGATCAGATATTAGTCAACACTGCATTTTATAATGATACACTGAAATTAGGATTTTTCGAAGAAATTGGACTGAAATTGCCGTAGGATATGGCCTTACATTATAGTGATTTTCTCTGAAACTATAGTTCTGACTGAGACAAAACTTGATAGTTATGCTTGAAATAACTTGCAATTGGAGGGGAAAAAATTGCATCAAGTTTATTTTACATTTAGGTGTTCTTTAGGTGTAATACCACCAAATCATGGTACGTCACATCCGGTTGCATACGAAAGTAGGCCTAAAAAAATATTCCCTTGAATTTGACAGTTGTAGAAAATTAACCCTGCATTTCAATGCACTTAAATTTTTCTGAGTCGTAAATATGTATGTTGGGTGTCTGAAAGCATCATTCTTTTTTTATTTGATGGTCTTATAAAATATTTTGGAACGTTAAGGTTACATAGTTACCAAAGAAGGTAACCAGTAAATAACAGTGTAAAAATTGGGTTGTCTACCCTCGGCGGTGGTTACTTTCTTATATGCAATGAAATGTAGTGTGAAATTTTCACTGTATCATTGGAAAGGATTGAACTTTACACATGCAAAGTATTTCTTTGGTTGAAATAAAGGTAAATACTGTACGATTTTTTTAAAAGTGCCAATTTAACAAAGACTAATAGGGAAAAATCAATGGTGGTATTACACCTATAATACCACGTTATTTTGTTCTGAGGTGGAAAGTCGTCCCATTGGCTAAAATACCACGTTATTAATATATTTATATGGTAAGATTTCCTAGTAATTTTCCATTTACTCCTCTGAATTACTTTAACGATTAATTTTGTTTTTCTTTATTCTTGAGTCATCCAAATGAACATAATATGTAATGTATGGTTTGGAAAATGATGAGTCTGAATTTCGGTTGATGCGGAGATTGACGTTCACTTCATTTGTTTGGTCTCTCTCCGCTTGAAATTCATGCAATTCTGTTTTTCAAGGTTTATAATGAGTTTCAACATAGTGTTATTAAATGGCTGTTTTCATAACAATCCCGTATTATGTTCAATTGCAGTCGTATTGGATCGAAGTTAGAGATATTGGCTAAAGACACAGTCAATACTACTGTGCGAAGACATTATACAGAGTTCATAAAAAACATATTATGACACCTTTATTAACCAATTACTTAAAATAACAACCAAATGTGACTGAGGATAAACAAAACGATAGGAAAATTCATGCTAGATCAATATGAACATTTTCGGATAATGGTACATGTCAAAGGTTTTCAACCCATTTAAATGTCTCTCACTTCGGACGGCGCCTTCAAAGAAATACACACATCATTTTTCTTACACCTTTTTGGACCAAAATCGAAAGCCCGGAAGTCGTTTAAAGACCAGTGATAATCTTTATGTTTTCGGTATAAAAGTAAAATACCAATATCCAAGCAAAATCAAAACGGAAAGTCGCTTATCATATGACAAAATATATGCTCAAACACATCAAACGAACGGATACCATCTTTTACTTTAGTATATTCCTCACTTGGTACAGACATTTCCTCACTTAGAAAATGGTGGATTAAACTAAATCTAGCTAGACCTGCACGACAGTTGCAAAGATTTCCATTATATTGATAACAATGTGCAATCAAAACAAACTGACATAACAGGTAGAAATGTCAAACATCATGAGTACAGCAGACCCGTTTATACGACTAGTTCTCAGACAAATGGACTTCTATTAGCTGTACCATTAATCTTTTCGTTTACGACATCGGTTAATAATACATCGTTCACTACAGTGGACTGTTGTTTATATGATTTATACTTTACCTAAAATAAAAGCGATCTGGTAATATCCTACTCCACCTACGCCTGCAAGAAATCTGAGGAATAGCAGAGCTATTCTGTTTTCCGTCCATGGTAGTGGTACACTCCCAATAGTGTATATTATAAGGTCTAAACATACTGTTAATTTTCTTCCATACCTGATCAAACATAACAGAAAATAACACTGATAGGCGACTTCGAACTGGCATATATACCAAAGGTGATGATTTCCACTTTCCAATTGTAAACATCCCTTTCTCAGAAGTAAATTACCCTCTGCACTATAATAAGATGTTTCCATATCTCAATTATTACGTAAATTTGTTTTAAATTACCAGCACGAATTGGTTGATCGGTACGATTTGTCGTTGTCTCAACTCGCTAGTGACATGTTTTTGTGATCTTATATCTTTAGATACCCAGGATCCTTATAATCAGTAATTTCACCGAGTGTAAATTTGCATGGTGGATGATGTACGCTAAGCCGGGAACGCTCACTACACTACCGGTCTCCCACCTTTTGAAGTTCAGTTTTTTTTATCTTGATTTGTTATTTTAGAATCGATTTGCCAGATTTTAGCATCGACAAATTACTTAATATAACAACCTCTCAATGCAAAAAGGCCATCACATTTACACTATACCCGTCTTACAAACATCATAGCAAGATGGTCATTAAAGTTCATTATCTATCCATAACTACACTTACAAATCAGACATCAAATTGTTACCAATGTTTCCAAAGAACATTCCTAATAAGGCTGCTAGAATTAAGTGTTCACGCCATTCTTTTTCATCACATACAATGTTCAACTGTGTAAAATATAACAGTTCAAAATAATGAAATCAATGACAAAATACACAATCACCAGAAAATTGGTAATAATATCAGAATGATAAAAGTGTACACAATCTTTATGCATGCTCAATAGTCCCCAAAATGATAAAACAGCCGAGTTCAGGCCAGTATGTGCAAACATACAGACCAATCTGTAAGTAGTGCATGAAGATGAAAACATTGTTTACCACCGTAAAGGAATGGACGAAATGATAAAGTATTGTTTTGGTGAATAATTCCTTGTTAAGGTGTTTTGTATATCCTGTACCCAGTCAGGCTATCTATACCACGACTTATACCACAATACTGTCTTCTTGTCTCTCCCCTCATAACGAGTCATGGAGGCAATAAGGGTGATATGTTCACTAGGACGTGAAATAAGCCTTCACAAAGACAAATGACACAATACGTTATTTAATTAGTGATAAGGCATTACTCTGGACATTATACATTATTTATAAGAGGTTTTGCAGCTTAGAAAGTTGGAGAATGGTCTACAGGGTCCTTTCAGAATATTGATTATACAAGATAAGGATATGTTGGGTTTTTTATATTGAGGTCTGTGGATTATTCAGAGAGACTGAGAACAATGCACACTATATGAGTGTGGCATCTCTTCTTTAATCGTGAATTAAGTAAATACACTTCATATACCTACTGATGATATCAAACTGTCTGTAAAAATGGATTGATCGTAAACCCATTCTGTGCACTCTTGACTTGTTCCATTGTATTGTACTGAACATTTTGACACATTGTAGACTGAATGATGTGTAACATTTCGTTCATAGCTGTCTTGTTCATTTGGAATTTTACATCTAAATCATTATAATGATCAAATAATTACTATGTTCATCACAAATTCATAATTTTCATATATTTCATAGTTCATAAGATCTACATATAAAAAAAAATCAGAAATGTCAAAGTACTCTTTTCTTTTATCAAATTTAACAGTGACAAACCAAAATATCTAATAAAAGTATCTTCTTAAATTTTCTTACTTAACGATTCTAAATATACACTATGCTGAACTATGTTTTACCAAAGATATTCTAGGCAAAAACAAACTGCAAATCTACTGAAAATCTCTTAATTTACGAATCTTATATTACTATAAACGATAAAAAATTCACTCATTTTAAATGACAGTTGTTAACTACAGTCTATATATGTTTGGCGTTTACTTTTGTTGCAGTTCAGTGATTTTGTTGTAACGTTGTTTTCCGCTTTTGATTGATGTGTTTCCCTCGGTTTAAGTTTGTCACCCGGATTTGTTTTTGCTTAATCGAACTATGACTGTTAAAAAGCGGTATACAACTGTTACATTCTTTATACTTTCTTTATATATACATACTATAACACTTATGAAGGCAAATTTCACCAATGTTTGTACTACTTTCCTGTGACCTAAAACTTATTGGAATCACGTGACTTCAGGTGAAGAGACATGTATTTCATACAATGTGTATTATTGTTAATGTGTTATAACAATCTTTGTAATGTTATTTATTTAGTATGTTTTATATTGTTTATCAAACCTCCATTTTTTGGTAGGAAATTCATAATGCTATTCAATGTGTAACTGCTAGTATTATGGTGTTAAACTCCCCAGCATCCACTCTCTCCCCTTCATGGAATGCCTTGCTCAGCAAGAAATTAATGATTTTTTAATTGAATGAGTTAAAATTACATTTGCGTGAATATTATGTTTTATTCTTACCTGTACTAAGATGAAGTTTGGAAGAAAGATTGTAACGCATTGAAAATTGCATGAAAAACTAAAACAGCCAAAAGAATTTTCTGATATCTACCAAAACTCCAAGCTTCTGTTAAAATAATCATATTCGATCGCCATAACAAAACGTATTCATGATAAAATTATACTTTAATTTCAAACCTTAAGTATGTTAAACTCGATAATAAAGAACCATCTAATTAATTGTAACAGGATGTTATGAATGCAACATTAGTTTACCGATGTTCAAATACAGTCGAAGTTTATGACCCAAACACTTATTGTCGAGACCAGGTGTTATTGTCGGTATCAGATGATATTGTCGGTATCACATGATATTGTAAGGATCAGGTGATATTGTAAGGACCAGTTAATTTTGTCAAGACCAGTTGATATTGTCGGGGTGGGAGGCTAATGGATAGTAATTGTATTTACCAAAGCTTGTCAATTGTCTAAACGATAGTCATCGATGACAAAATTTAGAGTGCATTTTTTTCTTACACAAACGATACAAACGGCTAAGCGCGCACATGTTTTGATCATTTCTTTCAAACATACGTTACATAAACTTTGACAAACTATGCAAACGATAAAAATGTGTCTGCAGTTTGTCATTTGTCGTTTGTTAGTACAAACGCTACATTTGTTTCTTACTACTACCTGATTAAACGAAGTATTTGTTTCTACATTTGTTAAAAATCGGTTTACCAACAACATGTGCATGCATTATTGAAAGTTCAAACAGGGTCAATCAAGACTTATTAAACGATGCATTTGTTTCTACTTTTGTAGCGTTTAGAAACAACAACAAACGCGACAAAAGGTTTACAAAATTTTGATTAGAAAGATATGCGGCCTAAGTAATCTTTCCTTTGATAAAGTTATTATAGTATAATAAAAAGAATAACCCTTAACTAATCTTTGGTGAGTTTTAACTACATAAATCAGAATACCAGTTCTTATGCCTGGAAAAATTATTATAGTATAATAAAAAGAATAACCCTTAACTAATCTTTGGTGAGTTTTAACTACATAAATCAGAAGACCAGTTCTTATGCCTGGAAAAATTCAATTTAATCACTGATGGGGAAGTTGTTTCTATACTTTGAAACTATTATTATTCTATTTATTCCTGACTCTCATTAGTATTCTATACTCTTTAATAAAGTAATAACCCTTAAACAGGTAAGACATTTCAGAATAATAATGATGAGCTTTATTTTCACTAAGTTAGATTGAAACCCAGGGTTTAGAGAAACACATACTAGTAGATGAAAAACATTTAAACCCAGGGTATTGGAAACACATTGATTAATAGAAAACGTAAATCAACGGTTGGAAAAAGACATTGATGAATAGAAGATTTAAACCTAGGGTTTGAGAAACACATTGATGAATAGAAGATGTAAACCCAAAGTTTCGAGAAGCACATTTTAATTGATGAATAGCAGATTAAAACCCATTTTTGTTAGATACACATTAATGAATAGAAGATTTAAACCTAGCTATTTGAGAAGGACAATGATAAATAGAAAATGTATACCCTGAGTTTGAGAAAAACATTGAGGAATAGAAGATTTAAACCCAGTGTTTTAGAAAGACATTGATGAATGAAAGAATAAAACCCAGGGTTTGAGAAACACATCGATGAATAGAAGATTTAAACCAAGGGTTTGAGAAACATATTGATGAATAGAGGAATTAAACCTAGGGTTTGAGAAACACATCGATGAATAGAAGATTTAAACCGTTTCATCTCCTTTTTAACCTCCCCTGGGTTTGGTTTTTCTATTCATACTTTTTGAAACAGATGGTCAGGACTAATTGTACTGTTAATTCACTTCGAATCTGATTTTATATGGAAACTAAAAAATGCACTTATTCCTTTTATTCTAAACTTAAAAATAAAAAATGAAGAGAAACCAACGGCCTACTATATGACAAAACAATAATGAGAAAAACAAATATGATAAACAACAAAGCAGCAACCTGAGGATAAATTCAAACAAGGAGGCGGATACATTTTTAAAAAGTGACCAAACAAAATTAATGTCAGTTCCGATAAAGACCATATTCAAAGATCTTACTATGGTGTTAAAATAATATCTTTTAAAAAAAAAAGTATATTCAAAGGATATGTAACTAAAAATAGCTCGTTACTGAATTTATTGACATTATTCATAACAGTACCGTAGAAATTGAGATGTGCTATTTGCCGCTTGTGATTATAATTCTAAATATCCAACATAATTTCAAATCAAGTTTTTGTATCTATAAAAATTTTGTTGAAAGTTTGAAGGAACAAATTGCTACGAAATCCCAGAATTTGTATTTAACCAGTTTTACTAGTAATTTACGTTCATTAAAATCTAAAACATCAATAGAGACACCAGAAAGGCTAAGTGTTGCGCAAGATAATCGCCATTGTAAGGGGTGCAAGAAACAAGTTCAAGAGGGAATGAAAATAGTCTCTTTTGTCGTAAATGTTTGTGTAGAGTTTACGTTAGAAACTGAAAGATCAAAATCAAGAAAAAAAAAGGTATATGTTCCGGACCATATGAGTATTTGGACCATACGCATATGGTCATGACCATATGCGTATACTCATATGGTCCGACCATACGCGTATGGCAGAACCATATGGGTATAATACTCATTTGGTTATTAACGGGCCGGACCATACGAGTATTTGGACCATATAGGTCTATATTTTTTTTTAAATTACATTATAAACGTTTCAATAATACAAAAACTTTATCTAAAAAAACAGTGATGGTTTAAAACATGACATTTTTTTAATTTTAAAATCCAAAAACTGCGTAAAAATTAAATATTGATGCCATAGTTAGTTTTCATCGCTAGTTACATTCGTGCATGTAGGCTTTGGTGAAATGCACTTCCACACGGTATCACAGCTTATTTGCATTTTCAAGAAATTGTTGCACTTTCCTTTTCATTTACACATTTTGTTTTCGAGTGAAAAATAAGCCTTTTTGTAGCTGCGTACAGTGATATCGAGGTCTTTGACCATTCTGAAGTCTACGGTGTTTTTAAAAAGCTCTAGATCTAGCTCAAATATCGAAAAATGACTACAATACACCATATTCACAACACAACTTAAATAAACTAATAGTATGTTACTTTCCAGTGACTTCTTATGTAACAGTTCATTAAGAAATTTTAGGAATTTATTTTTTTTTAGTTAACATATTGCCATTCACTCGTAATAACAAATCGGTAATGACCATCGGTAATGACCTTCGGTATAAAATGTGTTTACTATAAATTTTAAAATTAAGTAAAATTAACTATGTGAAACTTCTTATTTTAATTGAGCTTATCTTTTTATTATAATATTGTCTGTCTATAATAATAAAATTACCTATATGATAGCATCTTTTTAATGAACGGTCATACCTTATATGAAGGGATTAAAAGTAAACTATAACACAGTGTTAATTACCCCGACCATATGAGTATATACCCATATGGTCATGACCATACGCGTATGATCCAAATACTCATATGGTCCGGAACATATATACATTTCAAAATCGAAATATATACGGTGGCGGTGTTAGCTTTATCGTGTCCTCCCCGCTTGACTAACCTCTCCATCTGTACGTTTAACGAAAAAATGTGAGTAAAAATACGTTTTGTCGTCTTCAAACCTCCTTTTTCAATATGTTTTGTCCACAGGTATTACAACAATGGTGAACAATGATAGGTTCACACTTCATTTTTCAACCTTTAACTGCTGTGGTTGTTGATTTTTTTATCCCATCCTTTTAATGTTTTTTAACGTTCTTCAACCGTTTCTCTCTTTCGTCTCAAATTTTCCTGATTTCAAACTATTCTGTCGCTATATACAATTCATTTGCAAGGGAGGTAAATCAACAATTAGAATAGTCAGCTAACATTATATAAATTATAAATTTACAGCGATTTAGTGATTGAATTTTGACTGAAGATCGTCGAGCTTATTTATTATTTATTCTGTTTGGAAAGTTATAATGTGTAATTGTTTTTTTATATTGTGGAATGTCTCTTAAGCTACAGGTTAAATTTGTGCGTTGAAGGTATTGTTAATTTATGCATACAATGACTTATATTTACATTTACGTGTATTCACATATCTTTTCTTACCTGTGTTTGTGTTCAGCTAAAATGAAGTTCGGAAGAAAGCCTTGCATAGCATCGAAAATGGCAGGAAAGAATAATACAACCAGAAGAACTTTCTGATATCTCCCAAATCCCCCAATCTTCTGTAGTAGTGCATCATACTCTATAGCCATAGTAAAACGTGAACACTATATAGTAATAATAGGATGTACGATCTTAAGTATGTTAAACTCAGTAATTCAATAACATCTACTTCAACACATCTTTATAACGTTTAATTACGAAAAGACGCGATAACATCAACGTGTGAATCTGGAGGAAAAACTTATTTCACAAATTTATTCAATGCATTTAGTCATTAAATATAAAACTTGCATAAATCTGATTGTTATCATTCAGAAGTTGACAACACATATGTATCAATATAATTCCCATTTGCTCACGATGTAATCTCATCATTTTCATGATATACAATATATAGGAACATTAATCATGTTCATCTAAATGACAGATATTGCTGTAATGGTAAATCCTATCTGTACCAAATACATGAATAGGTGAAGCGAAATTTAGATCAGTCCTTTCTCTTTTTGTATTGATATCAAGTACGGTTTTTTTTTATTATTAAAAGCTGTTCAAAAATAAAATCAAAGATGTCACTTCCCTCGTGTATACCTGGAATCCCTTGATCAGAAGGTAGTTCATTCATGTATGACCAGAATTCTTAAGGAGGCATTTCCCTTTAGTATAGCTTGAATTACTTGATTAAGGAAGGCATTTTTCTTTCGAATATAATGAATGCATTTCCCTCGTGTGAAGCTGTAATTCCTTGTCTTGATTTTAAGGAAGGTATTTCCCTCGTGTAAGGTTGTAATTTCTTGACCTGGTTTTCGGGAAATTATTGCCCTTGTGTATAGCTGTGATTCCTAATTTTAATTGTCTGTTCTATGGTCGGGTTGTTGTCTCTTTGACACATTCCCCATTTCCATTCTCAATTTTATTTCCTTTGTGTATATATGAGATTCCTTGCCTTGCTTTTAAGGAAAGTATTTCCCTCGTGTAAGGCTGTGATTTCTTGACCTGGTTTTCGGGAAAGTATTTCCCTTGGGTATAGCTGTGATTCCTTATCTTAGTTTTAAAGAAAGTATTTTCCTCGTGTGAAGCTGTGATTTCGTGTCTTGGTTTTAAGAAAAGTTTTCCCTGGTGTGAAGCTGTGATTTCTTGTCTTGGTTTTAAGGAAGGTTTTCCCTCGTGTGAAGCTGAGATTCCTAATCTTAGTTTTAAGAAAGGTTTTCCCTGGTGTGAAGCTGTGATTTCTTGTCTTGGTTTTAAGGAAAGTATTTCCCTCGTGTAAGGCTGTGATTTCTTGTCTTGGTTTTAAGGCAGGTTTTCCCTGGTGTGAAGCTGCGATTTCTTATCTTGGTTTTAAGGATACATTTTCCCTCGTGTACAGCTGTGATTTCTTGTCTTAGTTTTAAGGAAGGTTTTCCCTCGTGTGAAGCTGTGATTTCTTGTCTTAGTTTTTAGGAAAGTATTTCCCTTGTGTGAAGCTGTGATTCCTAATCTTAGTTTTAAGGAAGGTTTTCCCTCGTGTGAAGCTGAGATTCCTAATCTTAGTTATAAGGAAGGTTTTCCCTGGTGTGAAGCTGTGATTTCTTGTCTTAGTTTTTAGGAAAGTATTTCCCTTGTGTGAAGCTGTGATTCCTAATCTTAGTTTTAAGGAAGGTTTTCCCTCGTGTGAAGCTGAGATTCCTAATCTTAGTTATAAGGAAGGTTTTCCCTCGTGTGAAGCTGTGATTTCTTGTCTCAGTTTTAAGGAAAGTATTTCCCTCGTGTAAAGCTGTGATTCCTAATTTTAGCTTTAGGGAAGGTATTTCCCTCGTAGTAAGCTGTGATTCATAATCTTAGTTTTAAGGAAGGTATTTCCCTTGTGTAAGGCTGTGATTCCTTGTCTTGGTTTTATGGAAGGTTTTCCCTCGTGTAAAGCTGAGATTCCTAATCTTAGTTTTGGGGAAGGTTTTCCCTCGTGTGAAGCTGTGACTTATTGTCTTAGTTTTAAGGAAAGTATTTCCCTCGTGTAAAACTGTGATTCCTAATCTTAGTTTTAAGGAAGGTATTTCCCTCGTGTAAGGCTGTGATTCCTTACTTTGGTTTTGAGTAAGGTATTTCCCTCCTGTAAAGCTGTGATTCCTTGCTTTGGTTTTGAGGAAGGTATTTCCTTTGTGTATAGATGTGATTCCTTGTCTTGGTTTTAATGAAAGTATTTCCCTCGTGTATAGCTGCGATTCCGTGTCTTGGTTTTGCTTTACTTCTAGTTTTTCAAAAGTTGAAAGCGAAGGGTCCATTATCAAATTTATTAAACATTCATTCGATATAAGGACAGAGGACTACTTAATATTTCTGTTATTATGTTTTTGGATCTAACTGATTACATTGGTGTTATTTTTTTTTTCGTTTGAAAACATACGTTATGATATATTAATAGTATTACGGTTATTTATAGCTACTTTATCTATATATGTTTTAATAACTTAAGTCGTATAGTTCTTTACATATAAGGTAATTTCTACTCGTTCTGTCATCTGTTAAATACATTGTATGCGTGATGCTCCTGTAGTTGAATTACTGCGTCTGAGTTTTTGTTATAGTTCTAACGTTCATAGCGCATTTAAGTTGTATGTTAGCGTTATGATCAACACAAAATACTTCCTCAGATAGAATTTTCATACACTTAGCCGAAATGCAGATTTTACCATGTTTTTTTCACAAATATAAAAAGTATCAGTCACCGTTCTAATATTTTTGCGATACATTTTGCAAGCTACACAATTGTCAAGTTTTGCGATGTAGCAAAGTGCTATCGACCCATGAAGTTGTAAGATTTGGTCTGTTTCTTTATTGTGAGGAATGAATGAAATAATGTTCACTCTTCAAGTAATTCTTCTTATATAAACAAAAAACAAAGGAAACGGTGGGGAAGGGGTACAAATGACAGTATTAAAAAACTATAGGGTAAAATAAACAAACAACTGTGTTTGCCTTATTTATAGCCAATTGATTTCAGAGTAGGAATACTTTGATTTCGGACGAGCAAGGTGAGGGAGAATTTAGATAGCAATAATTGTTATATTTCTTTCCAATAAGCAAAAGGTTTATGTTTATCACGTTATTTTACACATGCATTTTTAAATGAGAGCATGTGTCAATTTGTCAATTTAATCAGACGAACCGTGAAGTCACTGATCGTATCACAATACCACACTTAAAAACGTTAATAATAGAGGTCAAAGAGGACGTTTAAATCATTACTTTTCTTTAAAAGGAACAATGCTTTTATTGTTAACATCTTATCCAAACGAGTAAAAAAACTAATTATAATAAAGAACGATAAGTTGTTCCATTTGTAAAGCACTTGGTAATTTAAATAAATTATAGAACATTGTTTAGATAGTACATTCCGCTTACCAATCGTATTTGTATCGTGAAAACAGTTGCACAATGTTCCCAAAACGTATTTGTTAAAAAAAAAAAAAAACTCTAAGGAACTAAATTAAATCAAATCGTTTCTAAGAATACTGAGAGATATGTAGTTTCAGTATTTTGTTGGGTAGAGTCGGGGATTTGCATTAGTATAAATAAAGTGAATTGTCCATTAATAATATCTATCAATTTGACTGGACATCAAAGACAAATTAAAGTTCCAATGTATCATAACATTGTGCACCAACTAAAACTGTATTTCCCTTAAACATCGAACGCCACGAACGAGTCTTATCAGGGCCGTAGCGTAATGGAGGCAAATGAGGCAAATGCCTCACTTTTGAAACGACGATCAAACTTTAGAAGTGGCCATTTTTTTTTAATTTCATGTATTTTACATTATCAATATGCGAGTTTCAAGTTTCAAACTATTTACCGGCACACTACATACAGTGTTTCCAATCTGCAGCAGCGATTCTGAATATAATTATTTTACATGCATAGCGGTGACGGTAACAAAAATAAGTGTCCCGATTACAAATCAAAATACACAAATTGAAACAAATCTTATTTATGTCGTTACAAAACTGGTTGAAGACGGGTTCTTTAAAGAGAAAAAAGATGAAAAGGGAAACTCATGAGTATAAACACACCCGATAAGTATGCTGGCTTATAACTTTCTTGGTTTATTTTTAAATCTACCAATGTTTACACACTGAACAACAAACATGCCGCAAATGCAAATCGATAAAATATTTCATTGACCAAAAAATAATGATTATTTATAATTAATTTAAACAAAATCATGAAGCGCCTTTTATATGGAAGTCTTTAATGTATAAGGCAATTCATGATTTTTATTTATCTTTAATAAAAGCATGAAATATATTTTTGGTATTGTTTGAAAATATTTTTTTTGTGTTTCTTTGTTTTATTATTATTATTAGCATGGTCTGGTTGTATGCTAGCTTGTTCCATTGATTATATTGCGGTAGGCCGTGGGTTCGAACCCCGAACGGTAGGTCAGACCAAAGACCTAAAACTTATAATATGTTCTCGTCTTTTAGAAGCTTATAACTTGCTGTTGGACATAAATATATATATATACATCAGAACGTGTGTTGAAGCTTTTTGATAGTACAGGTCATAGGAGAATCGGAAAGTTTTGGTTGAACAACAGAGTTGAAACTTGTTTTGTTACTTACTAGGCTAGCTAATAAAAAAAACGCATTCAGTCTGTTATATATTTTTTGGTTTTTTATTTAAGATAGTAATGCTGAAATAAGCTTCTTCCGTTTCATGCATCCGAACTCCGCTAAAAAAAAGGGCCCAAAAATTTTTCGCCTCGCTCCGCTCGGCGAAATGCCTCACTTTAAAAGAACATGCGCTACGGCCTTGCTTATGTAGACGCCTTTTAAACACTCTACGTTACCCGACAAAAGTACATTGAGTTATTCCTCTTTGTATACAGATCAGTATTTTCACAACTGCACAGATGTTGTTTAAGATATAAAACTGTCATTGTAATTTATTTGAAATAGAAGACGCTTAAATGGACCTTGAAACGATGATAAATGGTGATTATTATTTGTTGTATAGACCTTTAACAAATATTATGATATACAATATTTTTATGATAATTTTCCCCGAGCCTGGACAGCTGTTAAAGTATCGATTAAAATGACACTCGACGAAAGGTTTAAAATTGTTATCTCATTCAAAATAAAATATAAACAGCAAATATATTAAAGAATTGAATGCTTCTTTTTGTAACTTTATTGGGGTGTAAAAGCGTTGACCGAATTACATTTTGTATGAAGCGCGGAAGCGCTTCATTCTAAAAATGTGCGCACGGTCAACGCTTTTACAACCCTATGAAGTTACAAAAAGAAGCATTCAATTCTTAAATATATTTGCTGTTTATATTTTATTTTGAATGAATTTGAGAAAAACACATGTTTAAAAGGCGTCTATACTCAGCATCATATTGCACCTAGTGCAGAAAAAAGTATTGCCGTAGGAAATTTGTTGTTAACTATCCGTATAAGTGGGGTAGGGTGTCCGACCATATCATCTGTATTCATAAATGCTTGTTACGCATAGACTAATGGCTCTGAGATCAACGTTACTCTCACCCCTATCTCGACACGGTGTGCTTAGCGGAGAAGCATCAAAAACTTATTTATTTCTTTTAATTTGATCTGAACGGAAATCAAACCTAACTGCATTCAACACTCGAGTGGAATATGTGCGGCCAGTACGCTAACAGAGGCGGATTTAGGGGGGCAGGGTTGGTTTGGAATCACCCTTTTAAAAATGGCTGGATCCGCCCCTGATGGATGTGTAGTTGCATTAGGAATCACTAGAATGGTGTTTTATTGCTGCGACGTATTGAGTATAAGAAGTATGAGAGCTGTATTTTAAGCTTAGTATAAGAAGTATGAGAGCTGTATTTTAAGCACCCGTCAGACTGTACAGTTGAATGGATCTAAAACATCTTTTCATCTCGTTAATTTATAGCTTAACAGATCTGTTTTAAGTGAGGCGGATATAGTACAAGTCTTTAATTCCATGTCTTGTTTTTCTTTTCTTCTTTTTTTCTTTAATGCAGCCAGAAAATTGGACAGATGTAATATTCAAAACATACAATAAAACAGTTTACGGTTAGTTAAATTAACTCGTTTGTACAGTAAACTGAAGTATTGGAGTGGTCAGATAAGGTCAAGGGTTAATACGATATAACGTTTGGTTAACACGCCAGGCAATTTAGATTTTTGCTCAACACTTAAAATTACACATCTTCGGATTTCAAATGTTTGGCTTTGAGCGTTCCTGATGAAGGTTAATCCAGAAAAGCGCGTCGGACGCAATAAATTATAAAACGTGTTGTTTTCCATTTTTTGTTAGTCTGATGTACTGAAAAAATACATTTATAAAAAATAATTAATTATAATTTTTTTTTTTAATTTGTTAAATTAGCAACAAAGTAAAAAATATAAAATAAAGTTTTATGAAATAGACCACAGTGAGTGAGTGAGCGTTACACTAAACAATTGTTGAATCATAATGCTCATTCTAGATGCCGCATTTACAAATAAAAACCTGTCGTTTTTGTTGTAATTTCATTTCTCTGTAATAAACCCGCGCTCGATTTTGGTTTTAATGGAAGAATAATATAGCAAAAAAAACAAAGTTTCAAGACTACCTACTTCCAATTTTTTTTTTTTTATTATATTCTTCATAAACATAATAAAATCGCTATCAAAATCAGATTAAGTGCCCAAGTATATGCCATACCAGACACTTGTATCATTAATGAAATAAGAATATTAATCTAATTGTTTAGGCGTTCTAAGCTAAGCCTTGTGAATCTAGGGTGTTCTAATTATATTTCAAAGTCAATATCTAAATATTCTTGCAATCGTAACTTTATGGATAATCTGGATAAAAATTAATTGTCTGGTTCAATATTTTGACCCTCTTAATACCAGCCACTGTCCTTGAATGTTTTCTTTAGTGGTGTCCTACAATATACCGGGAGGCAAGCTTAGCCGGGGTAGGAAGCATTGGTCACTGACCGGTTAATACCATCTTAACTACAATAACTGTCACTGGTTCCTTATACAATTTTATTCATAAATATATATTTCGAGACATGCTTTATTTTGAATTTAAGTTCGCATACATATATGTAGCACGAAGCTATATATATGAGTTAAAAAGAATCTAAATCGCTGATCCATTTTAGTTGGTTGTATTTGACATGTATTTCATGAACTCGTCTGTTTTATCAGAAATCGTCTGCTATGTATTATATTGTATTAACATTATGTTTCATGTTGTACACTTAAATAACATAATGTCATATTTATTATACTAGTATGTGCTTATCCAAAATTATTTGAATTTGATAAAAATACGTATTTGTTCATCAACTGCGACAAGCTAATTCGTTTTAAGAATTAAAAAAAAAACAAGGAAGAAAGACGTTTAAATGTATAGACATTGTAGATGAATTTATATAGCATATTTTGCACATGTTTTTTTTTTGTCTTAGGTCATGCAAGTTTACGAAAAATGAACTTGTCAATAATAATATGATTACATGTTTATTCTTATGAAAAATCTAAATATTATAAAACGGACTTATATTTGCCTCTTTGACATAATGCAGAACCATCCAAATCAATGCCAGATTTCTGATTTCAATTGTACAAAGTTTCTGCATCATCGGTCCTAGGTCCTTTTATTATCTAAATAAAAAGAGCAGAAAACTGTACATAACCAGGACTTTTTTCTTACCACCAACACATTATCAGGACAAATACCTTTTAGAATTTAAACTTTTGTTATATAATCGTTGTTACATACTCTGCTAAGTACTTACAACGTGTTAGTGAAAAATAAATCAACATAAGTATTGGTTTAAAGCCGTTCTGCTACAAAACCAAATCCATAAGTACAGAATCAGAACTCTCCATTTCAGAACATTCCCTTGCAGGCTAACCTTAAGTGACCTTGTTACAGGTCAATAATACAGTTGATAAGTTCTATGTATCTTGAGAAGAGTTGTACTCGGAGTTGTCTCACTGACAATCATACCACATCTTCTTATTTTTATATCCAACAACACTAAAATTTGTGAATATCGGCCTTTTATAAAATTACAAACGAGTCAATAATGCACGACCATGTACACTTTAATAGTCGATTTGTTACATGTACACTAAGTGGGCGATATTTAAGATTTATTAAGACCATGCAACCTGATATGTTGAACTCAAACGGAAAATCAAAAATAAAAATTTTAGTACATTTTTATTAATTGCTTTAGACCGATTATATATATATGAGATTTCTGTGCGTTCTTGTCAATTGGAAATGAGTTTCACTACTTATTTGAGTGCCAATCTGACATTGTTAAAAATATGAGAAAAATTTATATTTCAGAATATTACCGCATTTATCCATGTGTTGAGAAAATGAAAGGACTGTTTTCATTTTGCAATATCAAAGTTCTTAAAAACTTATCATTGTTTTATTAAGAAATTAGTTAAAATATATTGTAATTAATATATATTATAATATTAATATATTAGAGGTATAGGGGGAGGGTTGAGATCTCAAAAAACATGTTTAACCCCACCGCATTTTTGCGCCTGTCCCGAGTCAGGAGCCTCTGGCCTTTGTTAGTCTTGTATGATTTTTAATTTTAGTTTCTTGTGTATAATTTGGAGTTTAGTATGACGTCCATTATAACTTAACTATATAGTATATATATTTGTTTCAGTAGGGTCCAGCTGAAGGACGCCTCCGGGTGCGGGAGTTTCTCGCTGCATAGAAGACCTATTGGTGACCTTCTGTTGTTGTCTATTCTATGGTCGGGTTGTTGTCTCTTTGACACTTCCCCATTTCCATTCTCAATTTTAACATTAATTTGTAGTTATCTTAGTTATGACTATGTATGTTGCCTCTTGTTGCACATGTAAATATGTGTCTGAGTGTTTCCAAATAAAGTATATTGTTATTATTGTTGTCTAAAAATATTACATACATTTCCAGACCACCGAAATCGCTACACAGGTGTAGATTTGGACGGGACTAGGAGTTGGAGCGCGGAGTCAAAAAAAGGGGAAAATGTGAAAAACGGTTACAGTAAATGTACAGTAGTTGTCGTTTGTTTATGTAATTTATACGTGTTTCTCGTATCTTTTTTTTTATATAGACTAGACCGTTGGTTTTCCCGTTTGAATGGTTTTAAACTAGTAATTTCGGGGCCATTTATAGCTTGTTGTTCGGTGTGAGCCAAGGCTCCGTGTTGAAGGCCGTACATAGACCTATAATGGTTTACCTTTTTTTTTAAATTGTTATTTGGATGGAGAGTTGTCTCATTGGCACTCACACCACATCTTCCTATATACATTTAAGCCAATTGTGTGTCATATCCCTAATTTCGAGAAGCGCCTCCTTAGCATCAAATCACGGGTCCGCGCCTGCTACATATAACGTTGATCCTTATAGATGTCACGTGTTTAAAGCTTCTTTACAATTCATTAACTTTTTAACAACCCGAACAACAAATTTTCAATTATGTTGGGCACGCGACGTGCCTTCGAAGACCTTTGATGACTTTAACCTCTGGTCTCAGTAACTGAGTGTAGTAGTTTTTGTAAAAGTAGTACAATACATCTATTTGAATAAAACTTAAATTAACTTCATTTAATTGGTGTAAATTCATTTTTTACATCTGTTGCGATATGTTTTATGGAGTTGTGCGTGACAGATTAAGGGATCTGAAGTATTTTGTCAGGGTGTTCATGTTTTTATGGATGTACGTTTGAGCCGGATTTACTTGCTAAACAAATTGATGTTTTTGGTACCTTATCCTTCAATCATTGCATACATCAGTCAGCAGGAAAACTTCTAGAATTGGTCTTGGAACTTTTCATTGTTTATTGTTGTCAGTTATATAAATGTATATAATATGCATAGAAGAATTGTCTAGTGGTGAAAATACTGTTGAGTCGTAGTTGAATTCGCTTTCAGGTGACATTTTGGTGCTTTTCTTTCCTTTGAATTTCTTAAGATCACTTCTCAGAACTCATTCAACTCTTGTGCTGTCTGTCTGACGAACAGACGGACGGACGGAAGGATGGAATGAAAAAGAATGAAAATGCAACAAACTGCTTCTTTTTCAAAATTAAATCCGAAATAAGAATGGAAAGAAATAATGTAATTCATTGCAACCAATGTAATAAAATAAAATAATTTCATTCATACACAGTTATCAAACGACTGCTTTGGAACTTGCGTGGACGTTGTGAACCTAGTTTCCAAGAGAGTTCCAAACCTTTGGTTATAAATCTGAAGATTTTTTTTTCTTCAAATACTATACACTGGTCCTTATTATTGTAACTTCACCGAACAGGCGCAGAATTCTTTCTATAAAAACCTATCTAATTCCTTCGCATTTGTGTACAAGGACATAATGGGATAGTAAATAGCCACAGGCTGGCACCAATTTTCTAAATTATTAATTTTGACCTTTTTAACAGCTTTTGTGGCGTACTTCTGTCATATCTAGACAAATTTGACACTCTGTGCTAGTCATGCGATGTCAAAATTATAACAATGACAATTTAATACCAAGATATAATCATCACCTGCAAGTTAATTGTTAAAGAGACAATTAGAGGTAATTTGAATAATTATATTAACCTTTCAAAAATTGATTTTAAGACACATCTCTTTTTAATTTAGTATAATCATAATTCAATTGATTGCATAAACTGTTATTACAGAGAGATAGTGTAAGAACATAACATCATTAAATAATTTGTTGATCTTGATACTAGAATAGATATAAGGAGATGTGGTAGTAGTGCCAATGAGAAAACTCTTCATCCAAGTCACAATTTGTAAAAGTAAACCAATTTATAGGTCAACGTACGGTCTTCAACACGGAGACATGGCTCGCACCGAACAGCAAGCTATAAAGGGCCTCAAAAATTACTAGTGTAAAACCATTCAAACGGCAAAATCAACGGTCTAATCTATGTAAAAAAGCAAAGAAGATTGTTTATTTATTTTATCATATGTTTTAAGAAATTGTATATGAAGTAATGTTAATCAATATTCAATAACTAACCGCCTGTTAGCAGTCAGTTCGATATTCACATTTGTTAGTTGGAAAATAATAAATATATATATATATACTATATTACTTTTAGTTTAAACAGTATTTATTAATGAAAAATGTCAAGACAAATATTACAATGTTACATAAAGTTCAAATATGGGATTCGGAAACAAGTTTGGAAAAACTTTTATAAATCCGTCTCCCTAATATATTACTTTTAATGTTACTAGATGTTTGTATTATATTCATTTGAATATCGAACCGACTGCTAGCAGTCAGTTGGATATTGAATATGGAATATCGAATAACGAACTTAACTTCACATATATACATGTTTTTAAAATGCACTGGTTTCCTTAAGCTGGTTTTACTGGCTCGTTCAGTGTATCCGTATCGGTTGTTGATACATTGTTTGGTTTTACCAGTTCGGACAATGACTTACAATACTGCCTGCGGTATTAGGCTAATCATTACCGACTTTCCATCACAATCAAGTCAAATATAAATTATCTAAATGATGACACTTAATTATTCATAAAGTATCCAGTAATTTTACAATGCTGACATTTTCACAATAAGAAACTTATTAAAAAAAAACATGTAGTACAAAACGTACACTGTATATACAAGCTTTTGCTTTTCGTCGACTTATGGATTTAAACTCCCGTCCTTATTCTTATTTCCCTTTGGCATCTTCTCTCTACTCTTGCTTTTTCAATTACGCTTAGTGCTATGTAACCTTCAGGTTAAATAACGATTTAAACTCAATAAAATAAAATTTACAATTAGAGACCATACTCCTAGGTTCAAGTTAGTTCGGAAAAGATGGATTCAAATTGTCAAATATATATGTTAAACTCAGATCGACGTCCGGCCTCTAATCGACGTCCGTCCCTCAAATCAACGGCCGTTTTTCTAATTTTCGTCCAAATCTGACGTTACATTCTCAAATCCACGTCCAATATTTTGATACCCCAATCGACGTCCAATGTGACGGCATGTATTTACAAAACTACGCCCGATTGATTGTAGTCGTCTTTAATCGATGTCCAATATCAATAATTGATAAATTACTAGACTTAATTGTTTACACTTGTACATGTATATGTTTTGTAGGGTTTAAACATTTATACATACTTTCCATATAGATTTTTTCAACCCAAAATAGGTATCATTTTCTCACATTCTCATTAAGAAAAAATTCACACACCTAATTAAATGGGCATTCAAAAAATCAGAATGTGAATATATATGTTCAAACTCTTTTAGGTCATTTTTCAGTAGCAATAAACAAAAAAACTATGTTAATTGGACATGCTTTGATACTATATATGCCCTTGAATTTTTACTAGATAACATTTTTGTTCGCTTTGGTGATTCCGTATATCGTCAGATTATCGGAATTCCAATGGGGACTAACTGTGCACCACTTATTGCGGACCTGTTTTTGTATTGTTATGAGTTACAATTTATGACAAAAATAAGCAAAGACCCATCGAAACAACATCTGATAAACAAATTTAATAATACTTTTAGATATTTGGATGATATTTTGGCTCTCAATAATGACGACTTCAGTATGTATATTAATGAAATTTATCCTGTTGAACTTACTTTAAATAAAGCTAATACTAACAATGACCACTGCCCTTTTCTCGATCTTGATATCTATATCACTAATGGAAAGCTGAATACTAAAATTTATGATAAAAGGGATGATTTTTCATTTCCTATCGTTAATTATCGTTTTTAGATGGTGACGTTCCCTTGTCACCATTTTACGGTGTTTATATATCTCAACTTGTACGATTCGCTCGTGTATGTAACAATGTTTTAGATTTTAACGAGAGAAATTTATGTATTACTGAAAAATTATTACACTAGGGTTTTCGATATCACAAACTAGTCAAAACATTTACTAAATTTTATCATCGGTATAAAGACATCATTCGTAAATATAGCTCAACATGCAGACTTCTAATACGTTCAGGTATTTCACATCCAATTTTTTATGGAAATATTCTTTATAAAGCACAAAGGTGTCAGTATTCACCTCAGAAACTTACAAAACCTTTGAATAGACTTCTTAAGAAGGGATATAATTACGATACTGTTGTCAAGTCATTAAAGATTGCATATTTTGGCGTTAATATTGAGTCACTGATAAGGTCTTTGCATCGGAACTAAACACATTTATTCTAAAAACAGTTGTTGGCATGACACGGGTTATGTTCTTCTCATATATGTTATGATGGTATGATACTAAACCCCTAACGGGAAGGATTGTGTCTGATGTTCATATGATGAAATCATAATCTTTCAGTCAGTTTAATTGAAGTCTGGAGCTGGCATGTCAGTTAACTGCTAGTAGTCTGTTGTTATTTATGTATTATTGTCATTTTGTTTATTTTCTTTGGTTATATCTTCTGACATCAGACTCGGACTTCTCTTGAACTGAATTTTAATGTGCGTATTGTTATGCGTTTACTTTTCTACATTGGTTAGAGGTATAGGGGGAGGGTTGAGATCTCACAACCCCGCCGCATTTTTGCGCCTGTCCCAAGTCAGGAGCCTCTGGCCTTTGTTAGTCTTGTATTATTTTAATTTTAGTTTCTTGTGTACAATTTGGAAATTAGTATGGCGTTCATTATCACTGGACTAGTATATATTTGTTTAGGGGCCAGCTGAAGGACGCCTCCGGGTGCGGGAATTTCTCGCTACATTGAAGACCTGTTGGTGACCCTCTGCTGTTGTTTTTTTATTTGGTCGGGTTATTGTCTCTTTGACACATTCCCCATTTCCATTCTCAATTTTATCATGCATATTATTAAAGTTTATCTTGATAAAAAAAATAATCGAATCTATCTACATAGAAGCGTGTTATTCCTATTCATGTTAATAAATGGCATGCATGTAAATAGATGTCAAGGAGAAAGCACCCTAACGACAAAAAAAAAACCAAAAAAAACCAACCAAACGACATCTAGAGGGCATTTTCAATCTTCAACAAAAGACCAAAAAAGAAGTACAGCCAATCGTTTTGAGAATATTATAATTTGGACTCTCTAAAATATTTTGCAACAAATTTCTGAGTTTTACACCTTGTGGGAAACATATACGCAAGACATTGGCATCATGTTTTATGTTGTGCTATTACACAAATGTTCTAGGTTGAGTGCTCAAACACATTTTTATAACCCCGTCATATTCTTTATGTGCCTGTAGTCTAGTGGTTGTCGTTGGTGTATGTCTGTCATATGTGTTTTCAGATATTTTTTTTATAAATAAGACTCTCTTTTTCGCGTGCTAGCTCCGAAATTTTCTAATTTGATTTGTTTACATTATTCACGTCAACCACATCTCCTTATTTTCATGTAATCTCTAAAATTAAAACAAAAGTGATATCACAACCTATTTACATATTTAGTCTAGTATGTTATAAATATAAAAAAAAACATTTTTGTTTGAATAGATCCTATTTGTCACACATAATTTGTTTAAAGGTCTAAAAATTTCGGCTACTGTCAGTTCTGGTCAATTTTGTATTATGTGTCCAAAACAGACGTTGATTAGAAAGGCTAGAAATAGACGTCGATCAGATAGGAATAAAATTGGACACCGATTTGGAAAGATATTTTATTGTGACGTCAGATTTGGACGTCGATTTGGAGGAACGGACGTCGATTAGAGACTGGACGTTGATCTGAGTCTTACATATATACACGATCAATTTGTATTTGCCTTTCCACTGAAAAAGGAAAATATTATTGTCTTTAAACTTGGATTTATGCAACATATTTTGGTCTATTTAACATGCAGTTGAAACATTGGAATATTGGAATCATTTCTGTCAGTTAATTATTTCTCTCTGGTGGTCAAATATGTAAATTTGTATTTTCCCAAATGTCCCAACAAATCAATTACTAGTACCCAATACGTACTTATTTTCATTTCCTTAGTTCCTTAGGTCATTTTACCTACAAATGAGAGAGAGAAACTAGTAGTATGGGTTTTTTCTGTATAGGTCTAACATCTACAATTATCTTTGAATATAAGGAGTTATTGTGATAAAATTCTTTACATCTTATATATCATTTGATCTACCTATTAGTCATTTATAAGCAAATATCAATGGTCAACTTTTTGTAATTGTATACAACGGTATATACCCCCTCTAAGTCTTTTTAGATAACAGTTTCGAAACCGCCCATTGGTGGACACTTCTTGCATGTCCAAGTGTGTTAAGTATTTCTTATAGTTATATCCATATATTCGCCACTGGGATTTCTTATTTCATTTAAACGACCAGCACACATGTTAATTCTAGATAAAGTGACACTTTCCAATGTTAAAAATCAAATTAAAATGTTAATTCCTTCTCAATTTTGTTTAATTAGCTCTTTAAACGGATGTTTAACATATACTGGTAACTTTGAGGTCAAACCACGACGTGAAATATAAAGTATTTCAAAATATAGATTGCTATCATCGTATTCAGGTCTGTCGTTTTATCCAGATCGGTTAATACACCTTTTCAACAAATGCAACAGTATATAGTTGTGTACTTCATCACTCTTTAGTGGATATTTTTCTCATTTGTAGTCATACCATCTCCTTATTTTATATTTGTGGAGCCCTCCCTCATTTGTAGTCATACCATCTCCTTATTTTATATTTGTGGCCATCTAACCATCTCCTTATTTTATATTTGTGGAGCCCTCCCTCATTTGTAGTCATACCATCTCCTTATTTTATATTTGTGGAGCCCTCCCTCATTTGTAGTCATACCATCTCCTTATTTTATATTTGTGGAGCCCTCCCTCATTTGTAGTCATACCATCTCCTTATTTTATATTTGTGGCCATCTAACCATCTCCTTATTTTATATTTGTGGAGCCCTCCCTCATTTGTAGTCATTCCATCTCCTTATTTTATATTTCTGGAGCCCTGTTTTCTGTCCCCTTCTTATCCTACGAAAATACCAGAAAATGAAAATATCTCGTAATAAATTTGTCGCGTTCTACGTGTTTTTCGGGAAACTTCGGGGTATCAGATTCAATAAACGTGATCTGATATTACTGAATATTTAATCAGTACCGAAAAATATTTCCGTTCAATACTATAAGTTACATAGTGTGGTAGTGAACTAATACGGTATATATATGGGGTAAGAGCGAAGCTCGGATCCCCATATACAATTTACTGACCCCATATATACCGTATTTCGTCACTAGCACACTTTGTAGTATGCATAGTATACGGGGACAATAAGATATGTGTTAATGTGATTTATACGGAGGTTTCGGCCAAATCAGCATATTGTATACCATAATGATCATCTATATTTTCTATAATCTTAAATAATGTAGATTTTCAAATAGTAACAAATTCTTTCAATTTTCTCTAATCAAGGAACAGTTAAATAATCTAATTCTTGTTTGAAATCAACGATAATCTTTTATGAACTTTTTGTGAAAATATTAAGGTCAATAAATAACATAGTCAATTTCTTTTTTAAATTACACCGTTGTGTACATTTATTTGTTCAACTATAGGTTGCATTTCTGTAAATATTGACAATGCAATTTCCCATACGGCTAAAACTGTTCCACTTTTACTATGAAGTTTTGAAAAAAATCTTATCCAAGAATTGAAAGTTCATAGGCACTACAATTTTTTTCAAAGGTCAAAATATAGGGTTGTGCGGCATATTTTTAACGTTTATATGCTCTGAACTTTTCAGAGTTTAAACTAACACTAATTTTCTTAACCCCCCCCCCCCCCCCCCTACCTCGAATGAAGGGTTACCACAGATTCAATGTAAACAATATGCACATGTATATTGACTGGTAACATTCCCAAGTTATGTCTCTATGAGATGGAACACAGAGAGCATAACTGGGAACCAGTATGTAAACAAAATTAATTTTCTATGAATATTCTTCCCTAAAGAGGCGTGGTTTGAGAAACTGCTGTATTTACAAAGTGCAACCTTTAAGCTTTCTTGTAGTACATACAATTTTGATTAAAAACACTTGTCATGATAATGATGAAATGTTTTTTTCTTACAATAATCAACTATTATACAAATTAAATGTATAATGATATACGATTTTTTTTTTTTAATAAAAACATACTATTTAATATGGTTCCATACATTCAATGGTAATTATTGTTTTAAGTTTGTCTAATCCAGTAATGTATTTACAAAATCGGTTTTACTTTACATTCAAGTCGTGCGAAGTGAAAGCATTTATTATGCTGTATATCTGGTCGGGGCAACAAGGTTTTCTATATTTAATTACCGTAACATAATTTGAGAGCTATCCTATGTATGAATACGACTAAAGTCATGTTTTCTTTAATTCCCATAAAAAAATGAACAGATGCAATTCCAAAGTATTTTGACGGTTAGTTAACGTTAATACTCTTAGAAACGTTTATACAGTTAATTGAAGTGGAAAGATTTTGTTAAGTGGTATTGTTAGGTCAAAGATTAATACGACCAGACTCGTGGTCATTAGTCAGGTCAGTTCTTGACTTTTGATACCAAACTATATTCCTAATTACACTATAAAGGAAGTGGACCGATTTTCCTTAATAAATAAGCATCATGCAGGAAATAATTGCAAATGGACACGATATAAGCATGCAATAAATATACAATATATGTATATGTATATATGTTGTCGGAAAATATAAAATTTATTTGTATGAGCTTTAGAAACAGGACGAAAAGCGATGCTCTGCCGAGCTTTTCTCCTGTTTCGTAGCTAGCACAAGTAATTTTCATATTTTCCGGCAATGTACATATATTGTTTTTATCCTGAAATTACTCCCAACACTTGAAACTTTAGTTAATAAAATCAAAAACATTGCCTTTGATTTCTCAAAGAAATCGACATCGTTGAAACGCGGACCGCGAAGAAGACCCCAAAATGAACTGGTTTAGAAACAGAAATATTCACATGTTACCACTTGCTCAACATGGAAGTGGGTTTTTTTCTTTTAACAACCCCAACTTCTATTCAACATTTCTGTTTTTAGTTTGAATAGTTGCAAATTCTGTAGAATGAATAATGAAATGGTTTATTCAATTAAAAACAAACAGGTGATGCAAGATCTGAGATTTTTTTGTGTGATATTTGAATTCGAAAACAACTGAAATACATGTTTTAAGAAATAAATAATAAAATAATGTGACTGATATGTGGTATGTATAAAAAAAAAAAGAAGATGTGGTATGATAGCAAATGAGACAACTGTCCACAAGAGACTAAAATGACACAGACATTAACAACTATAGGTCACCGCACGGTCTTCAACAATGAGCAAAGCCCATACCGCATAGTCAGCTATAAAAGGCCCCGATATGACAATGTAAAACAATTCAAACGAGAAAACTTACGGTCTTATTTATATTAAAGGTATGGTTGACAATGCAGGGGCGGATCCATCCTTTTTAAAAAGGGGGGATTCCCAACTCAGAGTGAAGGAGGGGGGGTTCCAACTACATGCTCCCATTCAAATGCATTGATCGTCCAAAAAAAGGGGGGTTCCAACCAACGACAGACACTGAATCACAGGCTCTAGGGTTAGACAGCAACCAACGACAGCCAATGAATCACAGGCTCTAGGGTTAGACATCAACCAACGACAGCCAATGAATCACAGGCTCTATGGTTAGACAGCAACCAACGACAGCCAATGAATCACAGGCTCTAGGGTTAGACAGCAACCAAACGACAGACACTGAATCACAGGCTCTAGGGTTAGACAGCAACCAACGACAGCCAATGAATCACAGGCTCTAGGGTTAGACAGCAACCAACGACAGCCAATGAATCACAGGCTCTAGGGTTAGACAGCAACCAACGACAGCCAATGAATAAAAGGCTCTAGGGTTAGACAGCAACCAACGACAGCCAATGAATCACAGGCTTTAGGGTTAGACAGCAACCAACGACAGCCAATGAATCACAGGCTCTAGGGTTGGAAAAGACACATAAAGAATGTTGCTGGATTGTTTAGACAGAAACCAACGACAGACACTGAATCACAGGCTCTAGGGTTAGACAGCAACCAACGACAGATACTGAATCACAGGCTCTAGGGTTAGACAGCAACCAACGACAGCCAATGAATCACAGGCTCTAGGGTTAGACAGCAACCAACGACAGCCAATGAATCACAGGCTCTAGGGTTAGACAGCAACCAACGACAGCCAATGAATCACAGGCTCTAGGGTTGGAAAAGACACATAAAGAATGTTGCTGGATTGTTTAGACAGAAACCAACGACAGACACTGAATCACAGGCTGTAGGGTTAGACAGCAACCAACGACAGACACTGAATCACAGGCTCTAGGGTTAGACAGCAACCAACGACATCCAATGAATCACAGGCTCTAGGGTTAGACAGCAACCAACGACAGCCAATGAATCACAGGCTCTAGGGTTAGACAGCAACCAACGACAGCCAATGAATCACAGGCTCTAGGGTTGGAAAAGACACATAAAGAATGTCGCTGGATTGTTTAGACAGCAACCAACGACAGACACTGAATCACAGGCTCTAGGGTTAGACAGCAACCAACGACAGCCAATGAATCACAGGCTCTAGGGTTAGACAGCAACCAACGACAGCCAATGAATCACAGGCTCTATGGTTAGACAGCAACCAACGACAGCCAATGAAACACAGGCTCTAGGGTTAGACAGCAACCAACGACAGCCAATGAATCACAGGCTCTAGGGTTGGAAAAGACACATTAAGAATGTTGCTGGATTGTTTAGACACCAACCAACGACATACACTGAATCACAGGCTCTAGGGTTAGACAGCAACCAACGACAGCCAATGAATCACAGGCTCTAGGGTTTGAAAAGACACATAAAGAATGTTGCTGGATTGTTTAGACAGCAATCAACGAAAGCCACTGAATCACAGCCTCTAGGGTTAGACAGCAACCAACGACAGCCACTGAATCACAGGCTCTAGGGTTAGACAGCAACCAACGACAGCCACTGAATCACAGGCTCTAAGGTTAGACAGCAACCAACGACAGCCACTGAATCACAGGCTCTAGGGTTAGACAGCAACCAACGACAGCCACTGAATCACAGGCTCTAGAGTTAGACAGCAACCAACGACAGCCACTGAATCACAGGCTCTAGGGTTAGACAGCAGCCAACGACAGCCAATGAATCACAGGCTCTAGGGTTGGAAAAGACACATAAAGAATGTTGCTGGATTGTTTAGACAGAATCAAAATTAATGTTGATTCATAGTGTTGATTCACAAACAGCAACCGAGAAATTAACAATTGTTAAACAAGACTCGGTTATTGTTCCTTTTTAGTAAGGCCTATATATATTCATGATGGAGGTTAGGTCAGAAACACTTCCTTTGAAGCCTATGTCAGAAACATTCCTGTTGAAGGTTTTGTAAGAAACATGCCTGATCATGTCATGTTAAACGACAGGTCCGAAACATGAAGGTTGTGTTAGAATCATAGCTGATGAAGGTAATGTCAGAAACATTCCTGTTGAATGTTTGGTAAGAAACATGTCTGATCATGCCTGTTAAACGACAGGTCCGAAACATGAAGGTTGTGTTAGAATCATAGCTGATGAAGGTAATGTCAGAAACATTCCTGTTGAATGTTTGGTAAGAAACATGTCTGATCATGCCTGTTAAACGACAGGTCCGAAACATGAAGGTTGTGTTAGAATCATAGCTGATGAAGGTAATGTCAGAAACATTCCTGTTGAATGTAACATTGTTTGGTAAGAAACATGTCTGATCATGCCTGTTAAACGACAGGTCCGAAACATGAAGGTTGTGTTAGAATCATAGCTGATGAAGGTAATGTCAGAAACATTCCTGTTGAATGTTTGGTAAGAAACATGTCTGATCATGCCTGTTAAACGACAGGTCCGAAACATGAAGGTTGTGTTAGAATCATAGCTGATGAAGGTAATGTCAGAAACATTCCTGTTGAATGTTTGGTAAGGAACATGTCTGATCATGCCTGTTAAACGACAGGTCCGAAACATGAAGGTTGTGTTAGAATCATAGCTGATGAAGGTAATGTCAGAAACATTCCTGTTGAATGTTTGGTAAGGAACATGTCTGATCATGCCTGTTAAACGACAGGTCCGAAACATGAAGGTTGTGTTAGAATCATAGCTGATGAAGGTAATGTCAGAAACATTCCTGTTGAATGTTTAGTAAGGAACATGTCTGATCATGCCTGTTAAACGACAGGTCCGAAACATGAAGGTTGTGTTAGAATCATAGCTGTTGAAGGTAATGTTCGAAACATGCTGTTAAAGTTTTCGTAAGAAACGTGTCTGTTGAAGGTTTTGTGAGAAACATGCCTATTGAAAGCCTTGTCCGAAACAGGTGTTTAAACATTTAAGTATTGCTAACAAACCGTTAATTTGCTAGATTGTACCACTGTAGTACATTATCTGTCTTTGGGTGGAGTCTGTGCTAGCGTATAAGTATCAGTTCATAGTTTGTCATGTGTGTTTAAATAATATCACTAACAGAACTCTGGGTTAACTTCAGTTTATAAACTCTTGCGAAATTTCTTAATAAATTATCAATGTCTGCGTTCCGGTTGTCTTAATTATTCCCATTTTTTTCCTCCATTATTGGTTGGTATACATGTCATTTCTTAGGTAGCAACCATTTAACTTTAAGGTGGGGTTATGGTGTTTTGCCTCAGTCGGAAATCTTTTTCTTAGTATTTACGCTATCAATGAATTCTTTTTTTCGAAATTAAACACTATAAGGTATTGGGGAAATCTGGATTCAGACTATTTCTTGTTTTATTATTTACTGGACCACACATTTTTTTTTCTTATTGGGGATTCGAGTATACTTTAAGGGGAAAACATACCCAAGCACACAGCCCACCCCTTTTTGAAGTTGATTGGCCGTTTCCTTAAAAGAAACCACTCGATACTTGTTTTGACAAGTTTGTAAAATTAAATAAAGTTACTGAAAGAATTGAAACTGTTAATTTTTTTTAATTTACTTCTTATTTCAATAAGCTTTGATATATTTCTGTTTTGAATCCCTTCACGGTGGGTAGCCATAGAATACTGAATGCAAGATCAGACAATGGATCCGTAAAACGTTTTTTTAACAATGCTGTTTTTCTCTTTATCACATGCTCAAAGAAGTTGATTAACTATTCATCATCGGTTAAACTATTTAAAAGAAACTTTGACTTCATATCTCGGCACGCGACGTGCTTTTCAGATTTTTAAGAATTTGACCTTTGATCCAGAAGAAAAGAGAGTAATAGTTTTTGTTACAGCTGGTTAGGATCAGAACAATACATCTATTAGAATAAAGGGTAAATTAAATCAATTTAATTGGTGTAAATGTTTTTTTTTACATCTGGTAGAATGTATTGTATACTATAGTTCGTGACGAAAAGGAGTCTTTTAACATCTCTTATGAGAAGTTCAAATGATTTTTCACTAATGTTATTTTTACATTTATAGTGTTAATAAATATATATCTGTATACTGATTGGAATTTTTGTAACAAGTAACAAATACTTGTACGGGTCTGAAGGGATGTAGAAAACATCAAAGCGTATTATATGATTCCCTGGTTAATATATATGTTCCGGACCATATGAGTATCTGGACCATACGCGTATGGTCATGACCATATGAGTATATACTCGTTTGGTTATTAACGGGTCGGACCATATGCGTATTTAGACCATATAGGTATTTTACAAATATGAATAAGAAACGTTGAAATAATACAATAAACTTTACCTTAAAAAAACACAACCTTGGTTACATGAAAATAGATTAATTTAATGATTCAAAGGTTACATGATCTTACATAAACATGACATATTGAAGCCACAGTTACACGAGTTAGTTATCTTCACTAATTGTGTTCTTGCATGTAGTTTTAGGATGGCATTTGCTACCACACGGTACCGTAGCTATTCTGCATTTGCACGTCCTAGTTGTGCATGAACCTTTGCAATTATATCGTTTACTAGCAAGTGAAAAGCTAGCCTTCTTTGCAGCTGTGTGCAGAGATATTGAGGTCTTGGACCACTCTGATGTATCTACGGTGTTATTCAGAAGCTCTAGATCACCAATATCATAATAAGATTAAAAAAAAAAAAATAGGTTTCTTACACGCACATTTTACACATCCTTTAATAAATTCCTTACAAAGGCTTCTCGGGACGCCGTAAAAAGTATCCTCAACATCTTTGAATAATTTGTGATAACCTGTATGAGACCGAGCTCCTTCGTGAATTAGCTTTAAAGTCTTGAACATATTTTCGACTGTCACTACACGACGCCAGTGTGCAAGCAGGCCAGGTCTCACATTCCTGAGGGGGAAAAAAACGAAAGAAAGGTATAAGAAATAAGATAGCAAGAGGTACTGAATAAAACGATCATTGAATTATTTAGTGAAAGAACATCATCTATATAGCGAAAAGTAGCGTTAAAGGATATTGCTAACTTCTTGTCTTTCTTCTTAAGAAGTTCCTGCATGAAGTAAGACTCATAATAATAAAGAAACAAGTAGGCAAGTAGAGGGGCACAGTTTGTTCCCATTGGAATGCCGACAGTCTGTTGAAAAACACGTCCTCCGAATGTAACAAATATATTGTCAATCAAGAAATCAAGCATCATGATAATATCAGTTTCAGAGAATTTTTTGTTTGAATCAGAGTGATCCTTTACAAAGTAGGATTTATCGCTCCCTAAGACAAGATACTTGTATCTACGTTGGTAACCTTTGTTAGTATTGTATGTTTTTAATCATGTTTCGGAGTTTAGTGTGCGTCCTTTTCCATTGAACCAGTAAACTTTATTGTTACGGGGTCAGCTGTATTCCGCTTCCGGGCTCGGGATTTGTTCGCTGTGTTGAAGACCAATTGGTGGACTCTGGATTTTCTGCTCACCGGCCCGTCGGGTTATTGACTTTTTGTAAGAGACAACGTGTTAGTATCAAACGATGCTCGAAGACAGATGCACATTGTGTGTAACAAGGCTTCCTTGGAGAAAGAGACAGAAAATTTATCAGTCTCCATGAAAAAAGGGAGTAAATTATTGGAGTCAAAGCATCCTTAGACTAAGAAAAAGTATTTGTGTATCAAAGTCTTCTTTGTAACATGAGGCTTGATTTGTCGAGAAAAGGGAATTCATGTACTGAATAAGAAATAAATTACTAGACACGGAATTTCAAGTGGACAGAAAGCGTAGACATTAGAGCTTAATTTTACTTTATTGGCCGTCAAAATTGCCACAGGCTGGCACCAATTATTCAAGTTACCAATCTAACCATGCATTTCATATTTTTTGTTGCACTTCACAAAAGTGACATTGAACCTTAAACATGCGATGTCAAAGTTATAACAATGACAAATTTAATACCAAGATATAATCGCCACCTGCAAGTTAATTGTTAAAGAGACAATTAGAGGTAATTTAAAAAAAATATATTAACGGTTTAAAATTATTTCCAGATGTATCTTTTTCTTTTTATAATGATTAGAATGATGAACGGTTGTTAGAAAACTAATCATAACTTGAGCTCCGGATGACTATAAGATGTGTACATGTTCCAGACCGTATGAGTATTTGGACCGTACGCGTACATTCTGAACCGTATGCGTATTTTTTCGAAATACTCATACGGTCGGACCGTACGCGTACGGTCTGACTAATATCAAGGAGTTGGTTAATTGTACAAGATACAAATACATATAACAGATCAACATAACTTAACTCTCAAATAAATAGAAAAAAAAAATCAATTGTAATTGAAATTGAAATAAAAACTTTATATTTTAACTATTTAAAAAATTCACGCTAACTAAATCTGTAAATCTCTAGTATTTGGCATGTAGATCAGTAATACATAATACACTAATCGAATTATGACAATTATTCTCACTGAATTGAATGTATAATGTGGGAGGACAATTGCTTTAGAATATTTAGCAACTTTACACGAAAAAAGCTAATCGAAAGGAACATGCATGAACTGAAAAAAATGTAAATATGAAAAATATACTTTACATATATAGGTACTAAATTACAATCAAATCTATGTCATAGAAATCTCTACATATTTTTTTCAATATAAAAATAAATGTGTTAGGATGGTCCTAGGATCATAGTAGTTAGGACTGTCCTAAAACAGCTTTGTTTTACATCCTAAGACATGTCTCAGACACGTCCTAAGACCATCCTAAATAATGTCCTAAGACATATCTTAGGACATATCCTAGGATACTTTCATTGACACGGCCCCAGATATACAATTAAAGAAATATCTTATTTAAATTGTTAGGTAGCTCATTTTATCCATTTTATTGTAATAATAACAATTTGTAAAACTAAAAATAAAGATTGTGATTAATATTTGTATAGATGTAACCCATATGATCCAATAACATGTATGGTCAGCTCATACTAGACCATACACGTATACGTACGCGTATGGTCGGACCGTACGAGTATACGTATACGGTCCGGACCGTACGCGTACGGTCCAAATACTGATATGGTCTGGAACATACACACGCAAATTAAAATGTACAATGAGCATGTAAACGATACGTTCAGGTGTAAAATACGATATTTGCCGAGGCTAACAACTTATGGCAAACACTTATTAGAAAAAATGAACTTTGTCTTCAAGTGATAATAAAAAAAGATGATTTGAGATAAAGTTTATTTGACTTACTCATTGTTACTGCACTGGACTCACTTTATCGTTGATTATCCGCATAGTGTTTTTCTTATACGCAATTCAAGGCCGTAGCGCATGTTCTTTTAAAGTGAGGCATTTCGCCGAGCGGAGCGAGGCGAAAAATTTTTGGGCCCTTTTTTTTAGCGGAGTTCGGATGCATGAAACGGAAGAAGCTTATTTCAGCATTACTATCTTAAATAAAAAACCAAAAAATATATAACAGACTGAATGCGTTTTTTTTATTAGCTAGCCTAGTAAGTAACAAAACAAGTTTCAACTCTGTTGTTCAACCAAAACTTTCCGATTCTCCTATGACCTGTACTATCAAAAAGCTTCAACACACGTTCTGATGTATATATATATATTTATGTCCAACAGCAAGTTATAAGCTTCTAAAAGACGAGAACATATTATAAGTTTTAGGTCTTTGGTCTGACCTACCGTTCGGGGTTCGAACCCACGGCCTACCGCAATATAATCAATGGAACAAGCTAGCATACAACCAGACCATGCTAATAATAATAATAAAACAAAGAAACACAAAAAAAATATTTTCAAACAATACCAAAAATATATTTCATGCTTTTATTAAAGATAAATAAAAATCATGAATTGCCTTATACATTAAAGACTTCCATATAAAAGGCGCTTCATGATTTTGTTTAAATTAATTATAAATAATCATTATTTTTTGGTCAATGAAATATTTTATCGATTTGCATTTGCGGCATGTTTGTTGTTCAGTGTGTAAACATTGGTAGATTTAAAAATAAACCAAGAAAGTTATAAGCCAGCATACTTATCGGGTGTGTTTATACTCATGAGTTTCCCTTTTCATCTTTTTTCTCTTTAAAGAACCCGTCTTCAACCAGTTTTGTAACGACATAAATAAGATTTGTTTCAATTTGTGTATTTTGATTTGTAATCGGGACACTTATTTTTGTTACCGTCACCGCTATGCATGTAAAATAATTATATTCAGAATCGCTGCTGCAGATTGGAAACACTTAGTCCAGCAGATAGGTGCAATATATGAAGGAATTGTGCACTTCGTGTTAAAAGCACCAAATTTTCCTCAAACATACTTCTATCTATACTCTTCAATTTTAGATATGGAGGCAAGCTTGAAATAAAGTTAACTTCCGGTAAAATCCAAAATGGCGGATGCATGTTTAAATTTCAACTTTTCTTAATTCCCTTTCAATTGTTTTAGTTTAAACTAAAAGAACTGATGTTTTAATTGATCTGAATCGTATTAGATGGGTTTCAGTGTTGCTGAAGCAGCAATTCGGATGAGTTTGGTTAACTTCCGGTCGAAATTTCATGTCAAAATTCAAGAAAAATGTTGACTTTTAATTTGCAAAAAGTGAGAAGAATGGTGTAATAGAAACAGGTATTTCTTTCTTTGGAGATCATTAAAATTCAATTGATATGGTGAACACTATTGTTTTATTATTATATTTGAATGAAGATAGACATACACATAAATCAAGAGTCTAAATAACAATTGAAAGATGAGCTCTTAAAGTTTTAAACTTATTGAGACATCAGATGATCGAAGATCAGGTAGTTCTTCCTCAAATGTTGAAGAGGTTGACTGGTCTTTAGTTCATTTATATGCTTTGGAGTTTAGTGTGACATCCATTTACTCTGAATTAGTACACAATTTTGTATAGGGACCAGCTGGGGACCACATCCGGTTGCAGGAATTTCTAGCTGCCTTGAACACCCATTGGTGGCATTCGGCTGTTGTCTGCTCTTTAGTCAGTGTGTTGTCTCTTTGATATATTCCTTATTTCTATTCTCAATGTTAAATGTATAATTTGTCAAAATATGAGAAGACGAATAGCTGCAATGCCCTACACCCTCAAAGTGTATCAATATTAGTGCCGGATATGTTACTTTGGCTGGAAATCTCGTTAAATACAAAGAACTTCCATGTTTACCGTAAACGACCAATCTGTATACACAATATGATGGCAGGGGTCTTTCACGTACTACGTACAAAAACAATGCCACATGGCATAAGACCTGCCATCTAAACACAGAACTAAAGAGAGCTAAAATAAGACATCAAAAGGATACAGATGATATGTAAAAAAAAACAGGCAATCGGAGCTGGAAACCCAACCGCACCGTCAATGTGTACAAATGCTTCAGTACACCACTTTATTAAAGAAGCTCAGTGCTGGGGACCTCATTGTACAAGAAACGAAATATCATGTCCAATGTCTTGCTTATCTTTATCGGCAGGCATCAAAAGTCTCTAGTGAAGATGAGACTGAATAAGAAAGAGACGCACGAATAAGCCATGGCATCGCATTAGCTGACATCATCAGCTACATTGAAGATTCCATAACCGAACAAGATTTAGCACCAGGATTCAAGATGTCAGGTTTTTTTCTAGGCGAATAAGGAATCTAGCTGTTGACCTTGAAGACAGAGTTCATAGTTCAAGATAAAAGAATAGACTTCTTACATTTCAAAGATGATATAGAACCCTCGTTTCAGAAAGCAGGTGATGATGACTTTGACTCAAAATAAATGCAGATTTATAAAGCAGTAACAATAATTCGCAGTGACATGTTTATTGTTACATTTGGGTTTGACGGTAGTTTTCCAGTGAACTGTGAGGAGAATTATGTTCCAAGATCTCTTGTAGCTCTTGTTAGTATGTTGGTGTATGGACAATATATAACAACTGATTAGTATAAGCAGGAAAACACTAACGATTGCTTAGATATTTATATTTAACAGCTACAAACGAATCCTTAACATTAACTCTCCAAAGATCCGTCATCATGCATCTAAAGAAACCCCTTACATATGCACTAAGAAATAATGGTTCACTGTCTGACAGAACACATGAAATAAACATGCTGTTAAGTCAGATGGAGGCACTGTTAACAGATAACCCATTAGCCCTGCGAAGATGGATGGCAGCTTGACAAGAAATGGCAAGACTTGCTAAAGAGTTTGAGAAGAGGGGCAAAAGATATATCGATTTCTTGATGAAGAGGACACAACTGACCATGAGCAGAAACCAAGAGCTCAACTGCGTTTATCCATGATGTAGCTCCTGTTGTAGAAGAGATAGGAAATCAATTTCTTGAAGACAGCAACGAACAGCTTGTTCTGTATACCAATTAAAAATATAGCTCCCTCAGCAGTTGTTAATACAATTCGTCGTTCGTTGAATAGAAATAGTTGGACAGTACCAGTATGAAAAGTTTATCTAAGAGAAAACTTGACCGAGTTCTTTAAACAGGAAAATCACATTTATCCACCAGCATTCAGTTTGATTGATTAACTTTAATAAAAAGTCTTTGGTGCTATAAAACCAGATTTAATCCACCATTTTCAACATTTGAAAGTGCCTGTCCAAGTCAGGAATATGACAGTTGTTGTCCATTCGTTTTTGATGTGTTTTGTCATTTGATTTTGCCATGTGATTAGGGACTTTCCGATTTGATTTTCCTCAGAGTTCAGTATTTTTGTGATTTTACTTTTTAGAACCATTGACAAGATGCAACTATTGTAGACATTTTAAAGATTGACAGTACAAGGAGACGTTGTCAAAGGCAAACATGCTAACCACGAAACTGATAGAGCTTCTAACGTGTAGATAAAACAGAGCTCATTAATTTTCTGTCAAATAAACAGATGGATGAACACATTTTAGGGAAGAGAATCATTGCTACTGTTGGTACCGATGTATTAGTACTTGTTTCATGTGACAACGCAGCTGATATTTATCTTTGGGACTGGAAACCACTTCGGATACATTTCAAATCATGAGCTTGCTAACTTTTTAGGACAAGAAAAGCATATGCATTGCCTATTTTCCATGCATTCACTGGATTCGACACTGTGGCATAGATCGCTGGTTAAGGTGGAAAAAGACAAGGGATACATGAATGGTATTTATTGGTGTCACAAGAGTATACACCGTTATGAGAGACCAGGTTTGCGTCCAATATCGTAGCAGCTACGTAGTGCTACGTAGATGTTTGTCTACTGAACAAGTAGCTAGTCTAGCTGCTATCTATATCTATGTTGCAGCTAGGCTAGCTACACGTTCAATAGTCATACAACTACGTAGCCCTTTGTAGTCGCTGCGATATTGGACGCAACCCAGGTGAGTACTCTGAATGTAGACACCACTATTACGCAATTAATCGAACAATTCGTTATGCTGATGTATGCTCGAACAATATCAGTGAAGGTCAATGATATTCAACCTTTTTTTGGACAACATTGCTTTTTTTTTTCTAAATTACGTTTTCTTGTGATATTAAATATATCGGAAGTGACAAATTTCTGAATAAAATACCCCAATGGTTTCAAAGAAATGATACATTATTTCAAACCATGAGTACACAATAATATTATAGTCTACACAGCAAACTTTGGCTACCAGCTGTGAGATTTAAATAACCATTAATCAGTTATCAAATGTATGTCCACCATTTTGAGGATAAAACCGGAAGTGGATAAAATCAAGCTTGCCTCCATATCTAATATTGTTTAGAATGGTCCAAACTATGTTTCTACCAAATTTTATGCTTTTAACACAAAGTGCACAATTATTCACCTATCTGCTGGACTAACTGTATGTAGTGTGCCGGTAAATAGTTTGAAACTTGAAACTCGCATATTGATAATGTAAAATACATGAAATTAAAAAAAAATGGCCACTTCTAAAGTTTGATCGTCGTTTCAAAAGTGAGGCATTTGCCTCATTTGCCTCCATTACGCTACGGCCCTGAATTGTAATGACAAATTAGAGTTATTACCACAATTTCACGGTCCACTGAACACAGAAAATGGTAGTTGGGCATCCGTGTACTTGGGACACATTCTTGTTTTCTATACTTTTCTATGATTCTTTTTTAAAGAGATTTTCAACTTCCCTAGTACTTATATAGTTGACATTCGATATTTCCACATATAGACGTTATATATGTGTTCATTAATGATAAAAATATCCTGTATGAAACTCCAGATCGGAATGCGGATTACTTTCTGTAATCCGTATCCTTTGATCTTTTATGTATGTAGGTATTTTATTGGAAACAAGTACTAATTAAAACTTCGTACAGTTATTACTATATAGTATATCTACTTGAAAAGATGGAATGCTATCTCAAATATTCCAATAATTAAAACTTAAACAAGTCTTGTTCGTGGGAAATCTGTTTCAATAACTAAACGACAGGTATATTAAACAATTATGGCATAGAAAATGTGGATATCCAAAATTGTCACCCTAAAAAGCTGTTGCACGACGAACATTTTAGCGTTGCCAATTTTAGATATGCATCGCTTCCAAGGACCTCATTTGTTTTATTATGCCGAACGGCGCTTCTAAGGGCCTCATTTGTTTTATTATGCCGAACGGCGCTTCTAAGGGCCTCATTTGTTTTATTATGCCGAGCGGAAAGTTGAATGGTCTTTGGAGCCATTGAAAAATCACTTGCCTGAGTGTACGGTAACAGATCAGAAAACTTGCGCATCTCTAGAATTGACAGACATTATTTTAACTGCTGCTTATATATCTCTTAAAAGACATAAAGTCAAAATGGGTAAGGGAGTTAAAAACCAAAAGTGGTTTGACTGTAATCTTGCGTATTTGCAAAAAAAAACTATTTAGTTATGCGAAAATTTATTCTCGATTTTTCAGAGATCCTGCTGTTAAAGGTCACTTTTATAAACTACAGCGCTTATATACTAAGACACGTAAACACAAATACAGGGAGTACAAGCAGTCATTTTTGTAGCAAATAGAAACACTGTATGAGGAAACCTTTAGCAGTACTGGCAATTAATTGATGAACTACAGGGCAAGGAAAAGGATGATAAGAGTGCATTGGTTGCACCATTTGATTGGTTGAATCATTTTAAAAGTTTGACCGAACCAAAAGATGAGTTTAAAGAGCGACTGAAATTTTTAGAGGAAAAACTAAACATTCTTGAAAAACGAAAGTGATTTAATGGACTTGATAGTAGGATTTCTGAAACCGAAATATCCACTGTTTTGTCATCTTTAAAGGTTAATAAAGCAGCAGGGTTGGATAACATCTCTGACAGTATGCTAAAATATGATCAAACCTCTTTGTTGCCGTGTTTACTAAAAAAAAAATGCCTCTCTTATGGAAAATACCCAGAACCCAGGACTACTGGTTACATATATTCCCAATTCATAAAGGGAATGATGCATTTGATTTTTATAATTATAGAGGAATAACTATTACTGATGCTTTAGGGAAGCTTTTTAATAAAATTCTTGACACCCGTCTTTGCAAATTTTTAGATAAATATCAGATCATTAAAGATAGCCAAATTGGTTTCACAAAAAAGCACGACCATCTGACCATATGTTCATACTTAAGACCATTATTGATAAGTACTGTCATACTAAAGAAGGTAGAGTGTTAGCCTGTTTTGTTAAAAATTTTCATAAATGACCTCCCTGATTATCTAGAAAAGTCACCTGACTTGTTTAACTCAAAGCCAGTCCATTGTTTATTATATGCTGACGATATTGTCATTTTTTCTTCCTCGGAAAGGGGGCTTCAGTGTAAACTTGATCAATTAAATAATTATTGTAAAGATTGGTGTATGAAAATTAATATATTAATTATAAAAAAAAAACGGCCTAAGGTGATGGTATTTAACAAGGCAGGAAGGCATATAATACATAATTTTTATGTTAATGACATGCTGATAGATTGTGTTCAACATTGTTTAATAATTACATTCAGGTATAACATTTAGTGCATCAGGATCTTTTTCCTTGGCTCAGAATGAATTGTACAATAAGGCATTGAAAGCATACTACAAGCTACGAAAGGACTTTTTGTCACTGAATCCAAATATTAAAAACAGCCTCCACGTATTTGATCATACAATTAAACCCATTCTTTTTGTATAGTTCGGAAATTTAGGGCTTTTCTAATCCCTTAAAAAAAATTTATTTCAGACTTCTACAGTTGACCAAGCCTATCCTAGACTTCTTTCAGAAAGATTAAATATGAAATTTTGTAAACTATTACTAGGTGTGGAGAAAAGAGCAACAAACCTTGCCACTCTTTAAGAACTTGGGAGATTTCATTTACATTTTGATATTACCAAATTTATGATCAGATACTGGCACCGGCTTGAAAATTTGGGTTCATCCTTTCCATTACTAAAAGATGCATATTTAGAGTCAAAGCTATTATTTGAATCAAAAATTCCATCTTGGTATGGATCTTTAAACTATTTGCAAAAACAATTAATGGGGTTGACAGTCTAGCCTTTGCAAGCAACTTTAGATTCAAAATTTTAATTAGAAGTTTTTGTATCAGCACTATGAAATACAGTGGAGAAACCAAAATGCACATTTGTGCTGATGGGAAGCTTTGTAGCTAAAGCACTTTTAAGACTCATTTTGGTCTTGAAAGATGTCTTACTTTTTTTACAATCACCTGAGCAGAGGAGAAATTTAGCTCGATTGCGTATTTCTTCTCACAGACTAAGAATTGAACAAGGTCGCTAGCTATCAGGGTACTCTCCGACAAGACAGAATATGTCTCAGGTGCACCTCAAATGAAGTTAATGATGAAAAACATTTTTTTTATTTTCGTGTACATCATCTCAAGATAAGAGAAATTGTTTAAATTCCACTATTAACTCGCTATGCCCAAACTTTACGCATTTGATTTCTAGCCAAAAACTGATATGGCTTCTTAATGTAGAGAATCTTGATATCTGTCTGTGAGTTAGTTGATGAAGACAAAATATAACTTTAAAGATAAATATTTAAATCAGGCTTTCTGCACTAGACAAATGGTTGGCATGGTGGGGTACAGGACACATCGTATAAGTTCTATTACCTCTCTGTTTGTGATATTTTTTATTAAACTGTTAATATTTTATCTTTTTCGTAATATGTCAATGAGCATTGTCCCTCACTGCATCTTGCAGTTGTGTCACTTTAAATAGTACTGACTCCTCTGCAACAGGCATGAGGATGACATACCAGTTATGTGCAACCTCTTACAATATCTTACCATATCATTAATTCCCCGATACACATTTCAATATGCACCCATCATGTCATACAGCACCGTTCCTTGGTGCCTCCTGCAGTTAAGCTAGATATATTTAGCCTACTCACAGAAATTCTTTTTTGTTACTTTCTAGTGGTGTGCCTGAGACCAAGTTTTTATATTTCTTATTTGTGTTTGTATCTATGTATACTGTATTGTTTATTACTTCTTTTTCTTCTTCTTCTTCTTCTTAAGAAATTTAATAGTTTGCGCCTAAGGATCTCTCGTATATACGACAATGGTAGACTCAATATAGGCGGATCAAGGGAGCGGCCCTCGTTTGTGGGAAAAATTTGGTTGATTACATAGGGAACCACTGAAGCATGACTAGACCCCCAAAAAATAATTTAGGTCACCCAACGCTACCCCCCCCCCCCTTTATAACAAGTTCTGGATCCGCCACAGGACTCTTTCTGCAAAATATTGATGGCCCTTAAAGGGGCCGCTCATCCTTTGTACCATTGATGAATTTCTGTTGTTGACATTTTCCCGATTTCCATTTTCAATTTCATTATTCATCGTTTAAGTTCATTTTAAAAGGGTTATTTGTCCTAACTTGCAATTTAATGAAAAATACAACCGAAAAAGAATATGTATTTATATGTGATTATTGCTCATAAAGAACCCTCCCCCCCCACACACACCACACCCAAAAAAAGCACACAAAATGTCAACTAGAAATACAGTGAGCATTGCCGATAAAGACACCCACACCCCTGCCCCAAAAAATAATAGACACGCAAACTAAGTGGTACCCATTGACAAAAAACATGAATAATTTGGTAATATTAAGGCTACCTCAAATTAAACTAGGTTAGTAGCCTTGAATTTTTAACAATTAAAATTCATATCCCTCAAAAGAGTTGAAAATTAACAGTTTTGGAAGATTCTCAAACAAATTCATATCAAGGAAAACATGAGAATCATTTATATTAGATATAAACAAGTCATCAAAGTTTCTTGAAAAATGTTTCAAGCTTTTTCGATTTATTGTTAGAATCCAAACGTAAAGTGAGAAATTCAAAAAACGAAAGGGATCTTGTGTCAATATATAAAAAAAATACCAAATTTTAATTTTCAAATATTTTTTCAAATATTTATTGTCATATAAACTCTGAACAATAAGTTTGTGACACATAATATAAACATACACAAAATACATTTAACAAACAAAACCATGAAAACAAAAAAAGCAAAAAAGCAAAACAATCTATCGATATGATATATAAATATATTTTATAAATAAATCAAGATGAAAATTACTTAAATCATACCCCCTATCCCCCACCACCACACTTTTACAAAAATTATCTTATACAAATTAAGAAACGTAAAATCTAAAATTTATTAATATTGAAAGAGAAATGTCAATAGATAGAAACAATGCACAGAAGTTTTATGAACATTGGTGAATGAGTTTTTGAGTTATTGACGACTGATTTAAAGTTATTGACGACTCTAGGACAACGTCATACCATACTACGTCTCGTAAATAGGTGCAATCAAATTTCATCTTTGTTTACATAATTTTATCGATCACCGATCATGACGAGATCGCTAGCACGTTCTCACTCTAGAAGGACAGCCGAACCCACCGTAATAAAGGAGTATCAGAATAGCACATTCTCACTCTAGCAGGACAGCCGAACCCACCGTAATAAAGGAGTATCAGAATGGAAAGGTAGATGGCCTAATTAAATTTCTATTGCAGATGAAAACATTATACACTGATTCACCTTCCTTGTTAGTTTACCTGTAAACACATGTATCAAAACATACATGTATCAAAACATACATGTGTGTGGTTGGGTAAAACTACTATTGCGTACTTCTAATAAAACTAAAATAATTCAAATTGCAAAATAACAATCATAAACAAGATTCTTTTTGTTCGGGTATTCCCCGATCGATTGATATAAATACAAAAGTTAGACCTTAAGAATTGTTAAATCTGTATCTTTCATCAAATAAACATGAATATTAAAATCGCAGGTATTTTCAACATCATAGCTTTATTGTTGTTGGTTGCTGGTGCTCTAGCCCCAGGCTGGATAGTATTCGAGAGTTCTGGCAATTCAATCCATGTTGGACTCTTTTATACAGTCGCAAATGGTTCTACTGGTCGCAGTTTATCATGTAAGTAAAGAATTAACTTGAAATACAATTTCTGCAAAATACAATTACACATAGGAGAGGAGATATAGTAATACAAGCCAATGAAAAGATAACCAAAAAATATAACTTTTAAAAACCATCAAGAAGGCAATATTAATATTTGGTCTGTAAAGAGATTTATTTGTTGTCGTCTATATTCGAAAGAATACTCGATATAATTCGATATACTACAAGTGAATCACTATGGAATACGTTAGACATTTAACAGTTGAATCAGTATGTCTGGTATATTTTTGACATACTACAAATGAATCGGTCTTCTCTGTATACTTTAGTGCAAAACAAAGACAATTGTCTGTTGCATATAACATAATGATGATGATGTGTTGTTTTTTTGCAGTTTTCGGACTTATAGAATTCCAGATAGAAGTGATCGTCGGTATCATACTGTGTTTAATTGCCACCATTCTTATATTTGTGTATGCAAATGGACAGAAATCCCACAGCTATCTAATGTCTCCTGTTATTTTGAACCTGATATCAGGTAAGTTTTTGAATCAACTTGAATCGTCTTATCAGTTATAAGTGATCTTATGTGTGAGTCTTATGTGGTGTTTACGTTTCTTTTAATCTCCTGGACCCATATAGAGGTTCGAGTTATCGAATACTGTTCGATCTCTGAAATAGAGAGTCGGGTAATTGAACAATCGTGTTCAAGCTACAAGCAATTGGACCAAGTCGCTGCACTTTCGTGTTCAATAGTTCAATCGAAAGAGAATAGTCACTGATTACTAGAATTCGTTTTCAATAGTTCAATCGAAAGAGAATAGTCACTGATTACTAGTATTTGTTTTCAATAATTTAATCAAAAGAGAATAGTCATTGATTACTAGAATTCGTTTTCAATAATTTAATCAAAAGAGAATAGTCATTGATTACTAGAATTCGTTTTCAATAGTTCAATCGAAAGAGAATAGTCACTGATTACTAGAATTCGTTTTCAATAGTTCAATCGAAAGAGAATAGTCACTGATTACTAGTATTTGTTTTCAATAATTTAATCAAAAGAGAATAGTCATTGATTACTAGAATTCGTTTTCAATAATTTAATCAAAAGAGAATAGTCACTGATTACTAGAATTCGTTTTCAATAGTTCAATCGAAAGAGAATAGTCACTGATTACTAGTATTTGTTTTCAATAATTTAATCAAAAGAGAATAGTCATTGATTACTAGAATTCGTTTTCAATAATTTAATCAAAAGAGAATAGTCACTGATTACTAGAATTCGTTTTCAATAGTTCAATCGAAAGAGAATAGTCACTGATTACTAGTATTTGTTTTCAATAATTTAATCAAAAGAGAATAGTCATTGATTACTAGAATTCGTTTTCAATAATTTAATCAAAAGAGAATAGTCACTGATTACTAGAATTCGTTTTCAATAGTTTAATCAAAAGAGAATAGTCACTGATTACTAGAATTCGTTTTCAATAATTTAATCAAAAGAGAATAGTCACTGATTACTAGAATTCGTTTTCAATAATTTAATCAAAAGAGAATAGTAACTGAACATTCGTGTCAATGTCGAATAACTGAACCATCATGTTTAATGTCCGATCGAGTGAGATCTGTCTTAGTGTAACTTTCCGAGTGGAGTCTATGACCACATCATTATTGGTCTCTATGTTATCATTTCTTTGATGGCCTCTATATTGATAACATCATTGTGAGAACCATTTACTTCAATTCTTGCAGAATAAAGATTACTTCCGGTATCATAACGATCTTTGTTTCATTCTATTTCAGGTGTTATAACATGTGTGGCAGTTGGTCGATTTTTACATGCAATTTTACGTAGTCTTGGTTACAACATGGGAGTACCCTACTCCTTGATACTTAGCGGTCTGGGTGCAGTCATGTTGTTTGTTATAATCGTCGTTCTTATTGTAAAGAAAACACAAGACAGTAATAGAATTCAGTCATCACAAGGAATTGTCTTGGCAACTACCTCTAAACCTCAAGTGAATATGGGTTATAGCCAGGACCCAACACAGCAATATGGAATTCCACCAAAATATGGTGTATAAGATAATGCAAACCATGAAGGCAAGGGACCTGCATACGTGTCGTTTTCACCAAAAGCACAGAGAGAGAAAGAGAGAGAGAGAAAGAGAGAGAGAAAGTTAACATGTTAGAATTTGTTTTAAAAAACTACACAAAGAACAAGAGCGTTATACTAGTTTGTTGTTCCACTTTAATAAGACGGGGGCTATCAAGGCAATGCATTTTAAATATAAATGGGCAGACTATATTATTTACGATTCTATTTTATGTATATTTATTCATTTACATTTGTACATATATCATTGACATGTAATCAAATATGTCTATGACAAGTCAATGCAATAGTTTCTATGAAATAGAGTGGTGACCAGTACAAACAACTGTCTATTGGCTATTACCTCATTTGAATTTGAATATCATCTATAATATAATTTGAAAAAGACTTTCTGTGTCATTTGGTCTCTTCTGGAGAGTTGTCTCATTGGCACATACCACATATTCTTTTTATATTTATACTTTTACACATGATTTTTTCTACAAATATCAAAAACTGTATTATTTTTATTAGCTTTTTAAAAAAATAAAAATGCATTCAAAACTTTTTTTGTTAGAGTCATTTTTTAATTCATTAAGTCACATTCTGATCAGAGCATGTTCATAATAAATTTTAAATAATACCATTCCTCCCCTATACAATTTGACATTAACCTGACACTAGTAAATCCTTCCCTATACAAATTGACATTTACGTGACACTAGTATACAATTTGACATTAACTTGACACTACTAAATCCCCTATACAATTTGACATTTACCCGACACTGGTAAATCTTCCCCCATACAATTAGACATTTACTTGACACAAGTTAATCCTCCTCTAGTCTAACTTGACACTTTTAAATCGAATCTCCCCTATACAATCTGAAATTTACTTGACACTAGTAAATCTCCCCTATACAATCTGAAATTTACTTGACACTAGTAAATCTCCCCTATACAATCTGAAATTTACTTGACACTAGTAAATCTCCCTCTTTACAAATAGACATTTACTTAACACTAGTAAAGTCCCCTCTTTACAAATTGACATTTACTTTACACAAGTAAATCACCCTCTTTACAAATTGACATTTACCTGACACTAGTAAATCCACTTAACAATTTGACATTAATCTAACTTGACACTAGTAAATCCTATTTTACATTTACTTGACTCTATTTAATCTCTCCCTATACAAATTGACATTAACTTCATACTAGTATATCCTACTCTATACAAATTGACATTTACTGAACACTCGTAAATCCTCTTCTATACAAATTGAAATTTACTTGTCAATAGTAAATCCTCCTCTATACAATTTGACATTTACCCGACACTCGTAAATCCTCCCCTATACAAATTGAAATTTACTTAACAAGAGTAAATCCCCCTATATACAATTTGACACTAACTTGACACAAGTTAATCCTGTCCTATACAATATGACACTTACTGAACACTAGTAAATCCTTCAAATAATTTGACATTAACTAGACACTCGTAAATCCTCTTCTATACAAATTAAAATTTACTTGACAAAAGTAAATCCTCCTTTATACAATTTGACAGTTACCCGACACTCGTAAATCCTCCCCAATACAAATTGAAATTTACTTGACAATAGTAAATTCCCCTCTATACAATTTGAAATTTACTTGACACTAGTACATCCTCCCCTATACAATTTGACACTAACTTGACACAAGTCAATCCTGCCCTATACAATATGACACACTGAACACTAGTAAATCCTTCATACAATTTGACATTTACTTGACACTATCAATGCCTTCCCTATACAAATTGAAATTTACTTGACACTAGTAAATCCTCCCCTATACAAATTGTCATTTATTGGACAATAGTAAATCCTCTATACAATTTGACATTAACTTGACATTATTAATTCCTTCCCTATACAAATTGAAATTTACTTGACTTTAGTAAATCCTCCCCTTTACAAATTGACACTAACTTGACAATAGTAAATCCCCTCTATACAATTCGACATTAACCTGACACTTGTAAATCCTCTCCTATACTATTTGACACTAGTAAATCCTCCCCTATACAAATTGACATTAAGTTGACACTACTAAATCCCCCTCTATACAAATTGACACTACTAAATCCCCCTCTATACAAATTGACACAAGTAAATCCCCCTCTATACAAATTTACATTTACTTGACACTCGTAAATCCTCCCCATTACAAATTGAAATTTACTTGACAATAGTAAACCCTCCACTATACAATTTGACATTTACTTGACACTTGAAAATCCTCGCCTATACAAATTGACATTTATTTGACACTCGTAAATCCTCCCCTATACAAATTGAAAGTTACTTGACAATAGTAAATCCCCCTCTATACAATTTGACATTTACTTGACACTAGTGAATCCTCCCCTATACAAATTGACATTTACTTGACGTTAGGAAATCCTCTCCTATGCAAATTGACATTTATTGGACACTAGTAAATCCCCCTCTATACAATTTGACATCACTTGACACTATCAATGCCTTCCCTATACAAATTGAAATTTACTTGACACTAGTAAATCCTCCCCTATACAAATTGACATTCACTTGACGATAGGGAAACCCCTTATACAAATTGACATTTTTTGGAAAATAGTAAATCCTCTATACAATTTGACATTTACTTGACATAATCCCATTATTAATTCCTTCCCTATACAAATTGAAATTTGCTTGACATTAGTAAATCCTCCCCTTTACAAATTGACATTAACTTGACAATAGTAAACCCCCTATAAACAATTCGACATTAACCCGATACTTGTAAATCCTCTCCTATACTATTTGACACTAACTTGACACTAGTAAATCCTCCCCTATACAAATTGACATTAAGTTGACACTACTAAATCCCCCTCTATACAAATTGACACAAGTAAATCCCCCTCTATACCAATTGACATTTACTTGACACTCGTAAATCCTCCCCATTACAAATTGAAATTTACTTGACAATAGTAAACCCTCCATTATACAATTTGACATTTACTTTACACTAGAAAATCCTCGCCTATACAAATTGACATTAACTTGACACTCGTAAATCATCCCCTATACAAATTGAAATTTACTTGACAATAGTAAATCCTCCTCTATACAATTTGACATTTACCCGAGACTCGTAAATCCTCCCCTATACAAATTGAAATTTACTTGACAATAGTAAATCCTCCTCTATACAATTTGACATTTACCCAACACTCGTAAATCCTCCCCTATACAAATTGAAATTTGCTTAACAATAGTAAATCCCCACTATACAATTTGACATTTATTGACACTAGTACATCCTCCCCTATACAATTTGACACTAACTTGACACAAGTCAATCCTGCCCTATACAATATGACAATTACTGAACTAGTAAATCCGTTCATACAATTTGACATTTACTTTACACTATCAATGCCTTTCCTATACAAATTGAAATTTACTTGACACTAGTAATTCTCCCCTATTCAAATTGACATTTACTTGACGCTAGGGAATCCTCCCCTATACAAATTGATATTTATTGGACAATAGTAAATCCTCTATACAATTTGACATATACTTGACACTTTTAATTCCTTCCCTATACAAATTGAAATTTACTTGACATTAGTAAATCCTCCCCTTTACAAATTGACATTAACTTGACAATAGTAAACCCCCCTCTATAAAATTCGACATTAACCTGACACTAGTAAATCCTCCCCTATACAATTTGACATTTACTTGAAACTAGTCAATCCTGCCCTATACAATATGACACTTACTTAACACTAGTTAATCCCCTATACAATTTGACATTTACTTGACACTATCAATTCCTTCCTTATACAAATTGAAATTTACTTGACACTAGTGAATCCTCCCCTATACAAATTGACATTTACTTGACGTTAGGAAATCCTCCCCTATACAAATTGACATTTATTGGATAATAGTAAACCCTCAACTATACAATTTGACATTTACTTGACACTAGTCAATCCTGCCCTATACAATATGACACTTACTGAACACTAGTAAATCCTTCATACAATTTGACATTTACTTGACACTATCAATGCCTTCCCTATACAAATTGAAATTTACTTGACACTAGTAAATCCTCCCCTATACAAATTGACATTTATTGGACAATAGTAAATCCTCTATACAATTTGACATTTACTTGACACTTTTAATTCCTTCCCTATACAAATTGAAATTTACTTGACATTAGTAAATCCTCCCCTTTACAAACTGACATTTACTTGACAATAGTAAACCCCCCTCTATGCAATTCGACATTAACCTGACACTAGTAAATCCTCCCCTATACAATTTGACATTTACTTGACACTAGTCAATCCTGACCTATACAATATGACACTTACTTAACACTAGTTAATCCCCTATACAATTTGACATTTACTTGACACTATCAATTCCTTCCTTATACAAATTGAAATTTACTTGACACTAGTGAATCCTCCCCTATACAAATTGACATTAACTTGACGTTAGGAAATCCTCCCCTATACAAATTGACATTTATTGGATAATAGTTAACCCTCCACTATACAATTTGACATTTACTTGACACTAATCAATCCTGCCCTATACAATATGAAACTTACTTAACACTAGTTAATCCCCTATACAATTTGACATTTACTTGACACTATCAATTCCTTCCTTATACAAATTGAAATTTACTTGACACAAGTAAATCCTCCCCTATACAAATTGACATTTACTTGACACTAGTCAATCCTGCCCTATACAATATGACACTTACTTAACACTAGTTAATCCCCTATACAATTTGACATTTACTTGACACTATCAATTCCTTCCTGATACACATTGAAATTTACTTGACACTAGTGAATCCTCCCCTATGCAAATTGACATTTACTTGACGTTGGGAAATCCTCCCCTATACAAATTGACATTTATTGGATAATAGTTAACCCTCCACTATACAATTTGACATTTACTTGACACTAGTCAATCCTGCCCTATACAATAACACACTTACTGAACACTTGTAAATCCTTCGTACAATTTGACATTTACTTGACACTATCAATGCCTTCCCTATACAAATTGAAATTTACTTGACACTAGTAAATCCTCCCCTATACAAATTGACATTTACTTGACGCTAGGGAATCCTCCCCTATACAAAGTGACATTTATTGGACAATAGTAAATCCTCTATACAATTTGACATTAACTTGACACTTTTAATTCCTTCCCTATACAAATTGAAATTTACTTGACTTTAGTAAATCCTCCCCTTTACAAATTGACACTAACTTGACAATAGTAAATCCCCTCTATACAATTCGACATTAACCTGACACTTGTAAATCCTCTCCTATACTATTTGACACTAGTAAATCCTCCCCTATACAAATTGACATTAAGTTGACACTACTAAATCCCCCTCTATACAAATTGACACAAGTAAATCCCCCTCTATACAAATTTACATTTACTTGACACTCGTAAATCCTCCCCATTACAAATTGAAATTTACTTGACAATAGTAAACCCTCCACTATACAATTTGACATTTACTTGACACTTGAAAATCCTCGCCTATACAAATTGACATTTATTTGACACTCGTAAATCCTCCCCTATACAAATTGAAAGTTACTTGACAATAGTAAATCCCCCTCTATACAATTTGACATTTACTTGACACTAGTGAATCCTCCCCTATACAAATTGACATTTACTTGACGTTAGGAAATCCTCTCCTATGCAAATTGACATTTATTGGACACTAGTAAATCCCCCTCTATACAATTTGACATCACTTGACACTATCAATGCCTTCCCTATACAAATTGAAATTTACTTGACACTAGTAAATCCTAGACGTTGGGAAATCCTCCCCTATACAAATTGACATTTATTGGATAATAGTTAACCCTCCACTATACAATTTGACATTTACTTGACACTAGTCAATCCTGCCCTATACAATAACACACTTACTGAACACTTGTAAATCCTTCATACAATTTGACATTTACTTGACACTATCAATGCCTTCCCTATACAAATTGAAATTTACCTGACACTAGTAAATCCTCCCCTATACAAATTGACATTTACTTGACGCTAGGGAATCCTCCCCTATACAAATTGACATTTATTGGACAATAGTAAATCCTCTATACAATTTGACATTAACTTGACACTATTAATTCCTTCCCTATACAAATTGAAATTTACTTGACTTTAGTAAATCCTCCCCTTTACAAATTGACACTAACTTGACAATAGTAAATCCCCTCTATACAATTCGACATTAACCTGACACTTGTAAATCCTCTCCTATACTATTTGACACTAGTAAATCCTCTCCTATACAAATTGACATTAAGTTGACACTACTAAATCCCCCTCTATACAAATTTACATTTACTTGACACTCGTAAATCCTCCCCATTACAAATTGAAATTTACTTGACATTAATAAATCCTCCCCTTTACAAATTGACATTAACTTGACAATAGTAAACCCCCCTCTATTCAATTCGACATTAACCTGACACTAGTAAATCCTCCCCTATACAATTTGACATTTACTTGACACTAGTCAATCCTGCCCTATACAATATGACACTTACTTAACACTAGTTAATCCCCTATACAATTTGACATTTTCTTGACACTATCAATTCCTTCCTTATACAAATTGAAATTTACTTGACACTAGTGAATCCTCCCCTATACAAATTGACATTTACTTGACGTTAGGAAATCCTCCCCTATACAAATTGACATGTATTGGACAATAGTAAACCCTCAACTATACAATTTGACATTTACTTGACACTAGTCAATCCTGCCCTATACAATATGACACTTACTTAACACTAGTTAATCCCCTATACAATTTGACATTTACTTGACACTATCAATTCCTTCCTTATACAAATTGAAATTTACTTGACACAAGTAAATCCTCCCCTATACAAATTGACATTTACTTGACGTTAGGAAATCCTCCCCTATACAAATTGAAATTTATTGGACAATAGTAAATCCCCTATACAATTTGACATTTACTTGACACTATCAATTCCTTCCTTATACAAATTGAAATTTACTTGACACTAGTGAATCCTCCCCTATACAAATTGACATTTACTTGACGTTAGGAAATCCTCTCCTATGCAAATTGACATTTATTGGACACTAGTAAATCCCCCTCTATACAATTTGACATCACTTGACACTATTAATCCCTTCCCTATACAAATTGAAATTTACTTGACACTAGTAAATCCTCCCCTATACAAATTGACATTTACTTGACACTAGGAAATCCTCCCCTATACAAATTGACATTTATTGGACAATAGTAAATCCCCTATACAAGTTGTCATTTACTTTACACTATTAAATCCTTCCCTATACAATTTGACGTTTACTTGGCACTATTAAATCCTCTCTTTTGCAAACTGGCATTTACTTGACACTTGTAAATCCTCACTTATACAAACTAAAGTCGACTAGACATTAGTACAATTATCCCCATAAACAATCGGAAATTTTACCAGCCACATGTGCGATTCTCTCCTTTACAATCTATAATTTACTAGACACTAGTACAATGCTCTCCTATATAATTCGAAATTAACTAGACACTCGTGCAATTATTCCCTATACAATCTGAAATTTATTAGACGCTGGTGCGAATCTCCCCTATACAATCTGAAATTTACTGGAAACTAGTGCAATGCTGCCCTATTCAATCTGAAATTTACCAGACACTAGTACAATGCTCCCATATACAATCTGAAATTTACTAGACACTAGTGCAATGCTGCCATATACAATCTGAAATTTACTAGACACTAGTGCAATGCTGCCATATACAATCTGAAATTTACCAGACACTAGTGCAATGCTCCCATATACAATCTGAAATTTACCAGACACTAGTGCAATGCTCCCCTATACAATATGAAATTTACTACACACAAGCGCGATTCTTTAACAATCTGAAATTTACTAGACACAAGTGCAATGTTCCCCTATACAATATGAAATTTACTAGACACTAGTGCGCATCTCCCCTATACAATCTGAAATTTACTAGACACTAGTGCAATGTTTCCCTATACAATTAAATTTACTAGACACTAGTGCAGTGCTGCCCTATACAATATGAAATTTACTATACACAAACGCGATTCTCCCCTTTTCAGTCTAAAATTTACTAGACACGAGTGCAATACTCCACTTTACAATCTGATATTTACTAGACACTTGTGCATTGCTCCCCTAAAGTATGTGTACTCTTCCCCTATACCATTTGACTTTTAATAGACAATAGTGCAATTCTACCCTTTACAATCTTAAGATTCGTACAATACTCCTCTATACAATTTTGTGTCACGTACAATCCTCCACTTAACAAGCTGAAATTTACTTGACAATAGTACAATCCTCATCTAAACAATCTGATATTCATCTTACACAAGTACAAACATCCCATAAACAAGCTGAAATTTACTTGACACTTATACGGTCCTCCCTTATAAAATCTGAAATTCTAGGAGTTACGATGATCTTCCGTAAAAATTTTATGGCTATTATTCCGGACACAAGGCCAAATATGATACTAAAAAACACACACGCACAACAAACCCGTAAGTATCAATCTAGCGACTGAGTACTTCTTGAAAACAACGCGTGTACACAGAGAAAATAGAAGACGATTTTACTTTTTTTGGCTTCGCCATATTGGGATCGTCGTAGCTGCAATTGCGATGATCAGTTTTAACAACAGTGATTATAAGAATAGTAGAATATGATGATATATAAATGGTTTAAAATTATTTCTCTAATTCTATGGAAATTTAACCCTTTCCGAACCCATCGTATAAAAAAATTTAATCAACGTGTGGTTGCTGGTGATCTTAAAAGATCATTGGATGATTTTAAGGGTCGTGACCTTTTTAGCTAACTGAATGAAACAAAATTTGGTAACAGGTGTTAATGAAATTGACAACTTCGTGCAATCTGAAAGGCACTCGAAGGGGATTTTTGGTTAACAAAAAAGGAAAATGTCTTTTTAATCATTAGAGAAACAAATTCTTACATAGTTACTCGTGGATTATCGGATTTATCCAATCTCGATAGTTAAATTATAAATTTTAAAGTCCTCGCCGAGGCGGCTCGGACTTTAAAATTGATAATTTAACTATCTCGATTGGATAAATCCGATAATCCACTGGTATCAATGTAAGAATCTATATATATACATGAAAGTGTTATGGTACTTTTATATACATATACTAGTATCATAATTAATATTATAATACAATATTACAGTTATTACGGTGGGATTGAATTCCCTCCCTGTCATGTGTTCATCATCCACGCACGAAATTGTCGCAGAAAAAATATATCTTTGTACATTAGCCTCACTTTCAGGTATAGAGACGTGATTGATCATCCACAAGAACTTGCGGTCATCCGATGTTCAGTACTTCAGTACTTTGACATTTTTATTGGAAATGATTCTTTAATCTTAATATTGCCATTATGCCATTCACTCTGGCTAGACAATATTAGAAGTCTTTCGATGAAAAACCTTATAAGATAATGGAATCTTTTGCAATAGTGTCTTCAACAGCAATGAGAACCACTGAATAATGTTTTGATTGAATAAAAATAGGATTATTTGCTAGATTCTATAACAAAGTATACATAACATGAGTATTTGAAATGTTTTTAGACACAAATACGAAACAAAACCCAATATAAATACTTGTTTTTCAACAGTTAATGTACATTTTAACAAGGATGGTTGCGGAACATTACAACAAATTAGTGCACATAAACCAAAAAGTATTTTCCATACACATTTATTTTAAACGAAGTAACATGCACTTTTAACTCAAAAAATACCTGTAGATTTTAAAACGTAAAGTTATTACAATATCGTGGTTCAGTTACCTGTAAACATAATAATACGTCACATTCTGACATTACACACGTCACGAAAACAAACTTCAAAATCATGCGCATATCTACAATACTAAAATAACGAGGTCCAATTTGTCAGCCGTCATCACGTAAAAACGATGAATCAAAGAATTCAACTTTATATATAACTAATATAGTACAATGGTAAAAATTACACCACTCCAGGCCCATTTGTTTTCCACGTAATTAATATTGCCAATAATTAAGAAGTTCCGGATCGAGTCCGACACCGATACCAATAGTATATTCACCTGTTACCTATTACCTTATCTGTACGTTCCGCATCTAACAGGCGCACCACCAAACGGTGTATTTAGAATTTTGCTGTATACTGTTATGTATTTTATTTCGTTTGAAATAGGGTTTTTCCCGTTTGCTATTTGTAGTTAATATTTACAGATGGGAACTAGTATAACTAGTTCGGATACTGGTTTTGTAACAGTATGTACTATTTATAAGTTTGATGTTAGGTGCAGGAGGCACGAGGAAAGTTTTGGCGGTTTTTATGGGTGGTGTTTAAAGGTACTATATAAAGTTTGGGATTTAAATGTATTAGTATCGAAGGTGCTCGCAGTTACGTCGGATTGAAGTTGGTCACATAGGTATATGTGCAGTTGCTGCTATGTTTATTGTACGTACAGGCGTTGGAGGCATTAGCCGGGGGAAAAGAAGCGATGCGAAAGAGGAACAATGTTATATGTCATGTGTTTATATAATGTTTCGATTGAAGAAATATGTACAATTCAGTAAAATAAAATATTGTATCGCAAGAGAAAATAAGATGTTACTGCGAGCAACTAATCCTATATCTGTGTGTGTCTTGTTTATAGCCTATTGAATTAGAGATTAAATACTTTAAATTCGGACGAGCAGGGCGAGGGAGAATTTAAGTGTAAAAAACTCCATTCCAGGCCCTATAATTTTCCAAATTTTTCCAAAAAGATTTTGAAAGCAGAGAAAACTGTGCATCTTATAATCGGCATGACTTTATCAGATGACAATACCAATACTAAAATAAGGCATACGCATAGTTGTATACTTTAATTCAGTCACGGACCCTCGATATCACGGGTGTGTTCTAGCATTTTAGAATATTGCGAAAGAAAATAAAAAGTTATCCGAGCTCATAAAATACTGACTTTATTAGTATAACTTCTGAACAATGCATTTGTAAATAAGGACACAACACTCACACAACCATATTAACATTTTTGTTAGTTTTTCAATCCAATTGTTTTTCTTCAAAATTTAGCACTACAAGGTATGGGGGAAATCCGCATTCAAATTTTCTTTTGTCATCTGCTTGACCCCCCCCCCCCCCCTTTCCTTTACCCCCGCATGATATGATTACTTGTCTGAACTCATAACATACTGCATGATTTCATCATCTTTACTTCTGAAACAACATATTCAGTTTCTCAACGACGAAACTAATGTTTATAAATACAAAGTCTAGAATCGCTTATAACTGAGGATAATGATTTATGAAATTGTAAAATTTGCTGTATGCATGCATGTATATGGATATTGTTTGTCACAAGCCGTACCTATTTAATGATTATTATAAAAACTGTAACAGGTGCGTCCCCTTTTGTAAGTAAATTTACGTATTCTACATTTTGACAAATATTAAATATATCAAAAACAAGGTTTGTATAACTAGCAGCAGGGATATTCAAGAATGAATTTGGTAAAAGTTGGTCGTTTGGGATGGAGTGGTGATTAGTTGGGAAAAGGTCATATTGGAAAGTGTCAGTGATTTTGCAATGTAACCTTTAAAATGCTGTTTCACGTATACTTCCACATGCATTACTGACCGAATGAGATAAACTATGATGTACATTTTGTAAGTACTGAGTAGTCAAGTATATAAATTTATATATGGCCACACCTTCAGACATATAATTTCCGTAATTCAATACTTGTAACATTACCTATCAAGAGAGCAAATTAAATACTTGTAAAACATACAAATTGAATATTTTATCTCAGTTTGAAAAGCACAAATTAATTAATCTAAAAGTGTCCAATTTCAGTGAAATGGGAATCCTTAATACATTCGTAATTGTATAATGTAAATATAGTACGTGATGGGTTCTTATCAGTAGGAGGGTTGAACCTTGCTTATTGGGTCCGAATGAGCAGACCGGTCAAAACATGCTTAATAGGTTCCAAATAGACTTTTTCATGTATGTAGTCATTAGAGACGGGGTTTTCATTGAGAACGTTTTGGTGGTTTTGCTTTTTATGAATAGCTTTCAAAGGGGAATTGAAATGCAATTCGTCAGAGAACGACCACATTGAATAATATTGCTAAAACGAAAATCGTAAAAAACAAATGTGCCTGCCATTATTGTAAGCAAGTATGCACACAGTTTTACTCTAGCTTGGGTCAGTTTTATAAATCTGTCACATTTTATCTTTAACCATTCCAAACGTTGTGTTTCTGACAAATGCGTGGGTATAATTTCAAATATGAAAATGTATTTTTCAAAATCATGTACGAGACTCGCATCGTCCAAAAAAAAGTTCGAGTTGATCACTCATGAAGGTAAATAATTAATGTAAGGGCAAGGTAAGGGTGGTATCTATTAAAACCCGCTGCATTTGTTTACACTCGGATTAAGGATGGAAGACGAATAACGAAGTTGCACACAAGACAATATGAAAATGAATATTCTGCAACACAAAATTGATGAAAGAATTGTTTACTTAATACTGAATATCGTTCATTTTTTAACGCCGCCGGGGTATATGCCAAAAGGATATGCCTTTTTTACCCTCTCTGCCGTGGTATTTGCCAAAAAATACTCTATCCGACTGGACGCTTGTAACGTCACGATCATCAATGCGTTTTAGTACATTAACATTCAATGTAATTAAACAGATATATCATGTTATTGAGGGGTATTACGGCTCGTGAAATTTAACATTCTCTCGACTGGTATTTATCGCAAATACCCCTCCTTAACATGATATATCTGTTCAAAATACCACGGCAGAGAGGGAAAAAAAGGCATATCCTTTTAGCAAATACCCCGGCGGCGTTAAAAATGAACGATATTCATTTGATAACAGTAAATTGGTGAAAAATACACTGGCTATAAACCAATCAAAACCCCGGATTTTTACATAAGGTGTAATTAGCCAAAAAAATACTCTATCCGACTGGACGCTTGTAACGTCACGATCATCAATACGTTTTTGAACATTAAAATTCGGTGTAATAAAACAGATATAGCATGTTCTTGAGGGGTATTTGCGAAAAATACCAGTCTTGAGAATGAATTTCCCTCGCCTTGTTACGGCTCACGAAATTTAACATTCTCTCGACTGGTATTTTTCGCAAATAACCCACCTTAACATGATATATCTGTTTAAAATTACTAAAACAAAAATCGAAAAATAACGTGCGCGCCATTATTATAAGCAAGTATGCAAACAGTTTAATCCGCAAAATTATCCAAACCGTAATATGCAACCTTCCCGTTTCTTTGTTTTGAGTGAAATAAATGCACTATAGATCGATTATCGTGTTAATTTCAGCTGCATGTCAAACCGAATATTCAGAAATTTTAATTGAAGATTATAAGTTGGGTAATATTTGACAATAAATGTTTATATTGATGTCGGTCTGTCTTTGTTACAAACCTTAATCCCTTTAAGTGGTTAAAAGCATCACTGAAATCTACTTCACCTTACAAAACATTCTATTTACAAAGTGATCTGATAAAATAAACAAGCTAATAATCCCTTAAACACCTTATACTGAATTAAAGTATAAATTCCAGGTAATTAGCATTCGTTAGAACTTGTATTTATATTAGTAGATATAAGAAGATGTGGTATAGGTCGCGATGCGAGTCTCGTACATAGTTTAAAAAAATGAATAAATATTCATATTCGAAATTATACTCATGCGCTTGTTAGAAACACAAAGTTTGGAATGGTCAAAGTTAAAATGTGACAGATTTAAAACTGCTTCAAGCTAGAGTTAAATTGTGGTCAGGACTGCTTTGTATTGATTTATTGATTCATGAAATATTAAAAAATGGCATTTTTACTGCGATATATACAGGCTGTATACACATTTTAATAGAATATATTTAAATGTGCCTTTTAAAAAAATCTAAACATATATTGACTACACTTGTACGCCAAGGACCGGTTATAGGTAGAATAATTGTCCTTACAAGATGGTCAGTACCATTGTCGTTACATGAAGGATTGTTAAAAACAGCATCATTGTGCATATTAAAAGGACCAGTCAAAAGCAGTATTATTGTCTTTGCAAGAAGGACCGGTCAAATCAGCATCATTATTCTTAGAAGAAGGACCGGTCAAAAGCAGCAGTATTGTCCTTAGAAGAAGGACCGGTCAAAAGCAGCAGTATTGTCCTTAGAAGAAGTACCGGTCAAAAGCAGCAGTATTGTCCTTAGAAGAAGGATCGGTAAAAAGCAGCATCATTGTCTTTATAGAAGAAGGAACGATTCAAAGCAGCACAATTTTCCTTATAAAAAAAGAACCGGTTAAAAGCAGCATCATTGTCCTTATAAGAAGGTCAGAACATTGTCCTTACAAGAAGGTCAGCATCATTGTCCAAACAAGAAGGATTTTTCCAAAGGCAGTATCATTTTTCTTACAAGAAAAAATGGTCAAAAGCAGCTTCGTTGTCCTTTTAAAAAGTTAAGCATCATTGTCCTCACAAAAAGGTTAGCATCACTTTCCTTACAAGAAGAACCGGCCAAAAACAGTATCATTGTCCTTAATAGAAGAACCGGTCAAAAGCAGCATTATTGTGTTAATTACAGGAAGGTCAGCATCATTGTCCTTTAAAGAAAGACCGGTTAAAAGCAGCATCATTGTCCTTCAAAGGTCAGAATCATTGTCCTTTAAAGAAAGATCGGTTAAAAGCAGCATCATTGTCCTTCAAATGTCAGCATCATTGTCCTTTAAAGAAAGACCGGTTAAAAGCAGCATCACTGTCCTTCAAAGGTCAGAATCATTGTCCTTTAAAGAAAGACCGGTTAAAAGCAGCGTCATTGTCCTTCAAAGGTCAGAATCATTGTCTTTAAAAGATCAGCATCATTGTCCTTACAAGAAAGTCAGCATCATTGTTCTTACAAGAAAGTCAGCATCATTGTTCTTTAAAGGTCAGCATCATTGCTCTTACAAGAAAGTCAGCATTATTGTCCTTTAAAGGTTAGCAACACTGGTCTTAAGGACCGGTCAAAAGAAACATCATTGTTCTTAGAAGAAGGACCGGTAAAAAGCAGCATCATTGTCCTTTTAGGAAGGACCGGGCGTAACCGTTATTCAAGTCTTTAGAAGTTACAAGATTGGTCGATACAAAGATAGTCATACAAAGACAAAGCAGCAATACATGTAGGGAAAATGGTTGAAAGAGTCAAGCAAAATTCAACAAATAAAGCTGCGTACATGGCAGACCGAAGAAATTCAATTTTTTTTGGTTCTCTCTTTTTTTTATATTTCAAGAGTAGACAAGGCATGAATTCATCAACCTGTTTATTTCAACAAAGAAATAAGTAGCCTTTACATTGAAGAACATGTGTGTGTGGTAATATTTAATCAAATATTTCAGAAGTGATGTCGGTTTGTCTTTGTTAAAAACCTTAATCCCTTAAAGTGGTTAAAACACCGCTGAAATCTACTTCACCTTACAAAACATTATATTTACAAAGTGATATGATAAAGTAAACAAGGTAATAATCCCTTAAACACCTTATTCGATATTGAATTAAGGTATTAAAGCAAAGATAGTATCAGCATTCATCAGGTTTTAATCTGTATTTGAAGACTGTTGGTTATGTAAGCTCCGAGTGCGCCTGGACAGGAGGAAACGTCGAAAGAAGAATTAAGCCCTTAACCAATCTACAAAGATGGATTCCAGTAATCAGTTTCACACACAATAAGTCATGACTAAAGATCATCTTAAGTCGTAATTTTTTGTGAAATTGATCAAAGATAATTAAAATTGAGAATGGTAACGGGGAATGTTTCCAATAGATAACTATCCGACCAAAACGCAGAAACAGCCAAAGGCAACCAATGTGTCTCCAACACAACGAGAAAATCCCGTACCCGGATGCGCTCTTCAGCAGGACCCTAAACATAAATTGACAATGATTCAACGAAAATGGGACAGGCGCAAAAATGCAGCGGCGTTGAACATGGTCTGTGATAAACCCTCCCAATTTGTTAATTCCAACAAAATGATATCTTTTATAACCTAACAACAGTATCGAAACTTTTTTATATATAATATATATATTCCATCTGAAAAAGTCTGTTTGAAGGTTTAGTTAGCTTTTGAGGTGAATGACGACATGTTTGTTGCTTTGTATAAAATGTTACCATAAAAGAGTTGAACAAGGAGAGAAATGTTACCGTCACAATCTTAAAGTGGATTATTAACAATATAGGATGATGGTGAGGGTTATTAACGACCTTGACTTACTATATAGCTATCGCACGGTCGGTTCCTTGTCCAAAGGCGATTGGTGAGCATTAAATAGTTTCTGATTTAAAGTTGTTCAGGAACAGGTGGAAGGCGCAGTTTTGGTAGGCGACCATCTTCGTTTACGTCAGTAGGTTTTTTTTCTCACAATTTTGGTGTTTCTTTACTCCACAACGGATGCTCTCAAGTCCAGGTTGATCAGCTTGGCAGCCCGCTTGCCACGACGATGTGTTGCTGGTATATGAATTGTTGACTCCGTAGTAAATGACTGCTATTGCACTAAAACTACAATACAACTTGCCCTCTGACGTTTGGGCAGCATATGACACTCACACATCCACAATGGGTTTCAGAGTGTAGCTAACTCGGGTTTATTAGAAAATTAAAAAAAACCATTCCTTTTGTCCTATATCAGATATTTACCCGTGTTTGCTGACTGATAATTCTGCATGTATAATCCCTTTTATGGATCTTTAAAAATCTGATGTCTACTCGTTGATACTATTCTTGTGTATCATTTTGAAAATACCAACTTGTTTAGGGGTTTGTCATGTAAGATTCTGGAGATGGGCTTTGGGGCAGGAGTTTATGCTTCTTACAGATAAAACTCACCTTATTTTAAACTAATGAATGTATTTCCCTTATGCATATAGCTCTGCTCATTGTCCTGGCTCTGGCTATACTTTAGGTCCTATTATGTTTACCCAGCACTTCAACATTTATATACCTTTTGGTTTTTCAAATATTTTGACATCGAGTATCATTGAGGAGACTTTTATTATTGGAATGCACATCTTTTTTTAAATGTTGATCACTCGAGTGAAACAAATACATGTTGAACCTAGTTCCTTTTTGACACGGACTCGATCGCATTAAAATCTTATGTTAAACAGAGTATACAATTCTTACTAGAAAAATCACAACGTCTGTGTGCGAAGTCAACGCCTCAACAGACTGAGATGAAGAAGCACTTCCCCAGTTTAATCGTTTAACCACTACGGCTGGTAAGTATCTTCTATTCAAGGGAAGCAACTCCGTCATTATGATTATGTCACTTCGATGCTTCCGCATTTCGTTATGTTTATTTGATATCATCACCACAGACCATAGGACAGCGTGTGCATTTCATTTGATGTGCAAATGGACTTTTAGTGAGACTTCTTCAAATAATCGTGAAAATTGTAATGATATATACGAAAAATTTGCTAACCTTCTCTGGCATTTCAGAAGTTGTTTTTTTTTTATACGGAAATACGATTTATAGATTTAAGATTAAGCAATACTTTGATGTCCTAATCACATTTATAATCATTCCATTTTACCTGTAATCCAAAAACCATGTTTAAATGTAAACATCCTAATCACTTCAATCCTATTTATGTTTGTTTGTGCTGTCTTATTTGAGTTTTCCCTCGTTGTTTACCGTTATTTTAAACATATGCTACTGATTATGTTCAGACAGTTTAAATAATCATGATTTAATCTTCATATAATCTTATCTAACATCTATTTAACATCATATTGTTTGCTTGTTGTTTTTCTCTGTAGAAAACATATTAGTATTTGTCCTAAGTAGATATTTTCTGTTACTGTATCTAGAATCCAAGTTATGTCCCTTTGCTGGGCAATATATGTTCTTTTTAATCTTACTGGAACTTATCCTATGTTTTCGGTAATCATGCCATGTGCTTTTGCTTTGTAAACTAAAATTGCAACATCCGTAAACTGCATAAACTGCACAATTATTGGCTTAGGCCGTGTTCACACCAAACGCCGTGTAGAGTAAACATGTTTACAATTAGTTTAGTGAAGTGTGCACTGGTTTCACATTACATTTGTTCACATCTATACACATTGTTTAGCTACCTGTACATAAGATTTGTTCTCACTTGTAAACTATGTGTCATTTAAATGTTCATTACGTAGAACTGAATTCAAAATTTTGGAACAATTTTTCTAGCGGTAAGGGAACAACCATTTGACTTCAAAAGGGGGGGGGGGGAATGGAAATATTCCGATCCCCAATTTGATAAAAAAAAAAAAAATGATCATACAGATGATAAAAGAAATATTCTGAATCAAAGAGTTTCCCCATACATTATAGTGTTAAATATTGAAAAAAAATGTATTTGATCACCAGCATCGAAAAAAAAGGAATAAAAACGTACGCGCGAAAAAAAAATCTTACTCAGATAAAAAAAAAATAACCCTCCCCCTTTTTAAGTTAAGTGGTTACTACTTAATGAAAGCCATTTTTATAATTTGCAGTAGTTTGAATATACTAGAGATGTCTCGATTACGCAATAGAAAACGTTAGCTGCAGCAGCGTGCTTACAGCCGAAAAAAAGGATTGAGTTATTAGGGATCTCTAAATTTTTATCTTTTCTGTTTGTTTCAAATGGTATTTCTTCTCCAAGGAGTATTTGGTAAAAGAATAGGGTCACGGTTTTTTTAATTTATTTTAAGTGTTATTTAACGGATTTGAGATACTAGACAAACATATCATTTACCCCACACTTTTTTTAGTCATGCATTTATGCGTGAATCGTTGTTTGAGTAAAGACCAGTGGCAAATATTTCTATGTACGTCAAGTCGATTCGGGAAGACCTTTTCAAATGAATTAGGCAGCAACTATTTACTTAATTTTTTAGGGAGGGAAAAGGGGGGGTGGGGGGTAGAGGGGCGTGGGCTATTGATTTTTCCAGGACAAATTTTGGTGACAAGTCGAAATCAATTTTAGCATTATATATATATAGTGGCAGCTGAGGGTGAAACAAACAAATTTTTTTTCAGGGCCAAAAACTGGAAACATTTTTTGTTTCCAAAACAAAATCCATAGCTCACCCCCACCCCCTTGCCTTTATGTTTTATACTCAACTATAATAGCCCCACCCCCATGCCTTTATGTTTTATACTCAACTATAATAGCCCCCCCCCCCCCCCATGCCTTTATGTTTTATACTCAACTATAATAGCCCCCCTTCCCGAAAATCAATTGGTTCCTGCCTTATGGGTTCGGCAATGATGCTGCTTTGAGTCTTAATCAGGGGTTAATAAAGTACGCGAATTTGTTTTTAACAAAAAAAATCTGTAAAATTTAGACAACAATTTCTGTAAAGAACTATACTAATAATTATCAAAAATATCAATTTTACTCAAAAATCGTTTCTTCCTTAAATACACATGGTAAAACTAATGTCCTAAATGCCTAGTTTTGTGTACACTTAACCTACACAAGGCCTACATTGACTATCGACTGTGTGTAGATAAAACATGATTTAAACTACATGTAAACATTGAGTTTTATCAATGGGAACGCAATTGTGTTTAGTTTACGTGTGAGTTACACTAACACAACACCGAATTTAGGTCAATGTGAACACGGCCTAATTATATACCAATCAAAGTCCATCCATGTCAAAGTCTATACTTGAAAAACTTTGACCAAGTTTTCTTGGTTAAAGTAAACATTGACAACGTTGACAACGGTCCCTAACAATTATTTTTTTTTATAAAGGTCAATATTTTTAGTTTGGAAACATTTAGTAGGAAGTGGTTATGTAATAAGTAATCTTTACGTAATCTTACATGAATATTTAATACGTAAAGTGATATATTATATAAATATCTGTAATCGGATTAATACTGTATACTATGCGGAGTATAGTTGTTTCAGTTTGTTTTTAACGATATATCTGATAAAAATTATCTATTATATTATGTAGAACATTCAAATTTTATCAACTTGATATATTTGATCCTGATATTACCAATTGAATAGTCTTCCGGGATTTTCATTACAATTATTCTGCTTTTGGATGTGATATAAAAAATATTTTCTGAACACAGTAGTCATGGTAGTTAAAGATGATGAACATATAGAAATAAGAAGATGTGGTATTATTGACAATGCGACAACTCTCCAACAGAGACCAACGACAACAACTTAAGGTCACTGTACGGTCGTCAACAATGAGCAAAACACATGCTATATAGTAAGCTACATAAGTCCCCAAATGAAAAACAATTTAAACGAAAAAAACCGACGGCTCGATTTATGCAAGAAACAACAAACGAAAATAAATATGATATTCAACGACAAACGAAACATCGAATTACAGGCTACCAACCGAGGACAGACACACAGTGAGACGGGTCCAAACGTACAGGCTACCAACCGAGGCCAGGCACACAGTGAGACGGGTCCAAACGTGTGTGTTGGTGCTAAACCATCCCCCAACATGGGCAGGGGGATAGCAATACAACACAAGAACAAACTATAAAATGAGTTAAAAATTAATTCGACTCTGACTCTGACGTTTCCTATACAAAAAGATACTAGTAGATACTATACATGTATTTAGAAATTGTTTCTTGTGCAAAAAGGGATACTATAAGTATTGGAACGTTCGGATATCCTCTCTTTTTACCCGTGAATGATTACTAAAATTCACAAAAATTAACAGCGTCCATGCAGACTTATGACGTATGACTTTGAAAGAAATATAATTCCAGAAATGCACAGATATATAATAACTTTATCAGATGACACATCTTTAGCAGTTTTTGTAAGATTTAATCATTTTTTTTTTTGTAAATTAGTTTCAGGCCATAACATTCTTTATTTGCTGTGACATTAGTTGACTTGTGATGATATATATATCTCATGCGTAAAACTACGTTGATGTTTTTTGGTAAAATCAAGATTTCAAAATGATTACGGCGAAGAAATATAATTTGGTAATTTCATCATTTCTAGTATTGAACAAAACAATTGAAAGTCTTAAACTTTCAACTTCTTTGTTGTCTGAGGTAAACCACAAATGCCTACATAATAATTAATCAAAGACTCGTTTGTCATAGATTTGATTGAAGTTAAGTCCCTTTAATAACAACAGAAGCTACATGTTCCATGCAAAATAAACAACATGATAATTGCCTTTATAAGGTATACTGTTTACACACCGAGTAGTACAGTCAAAGATTATCTGCTTGTAATGCCGTCTGGTTTATTACTGTATTCTATATAATGCATTTTATAGCTGACTATGCGGTATGGGCTTTGCTCATTGTTGAAGGCTGTATGGTGACCTATAGTTGTTAATGTCTGTGTCATTTTGTTCTCTTGTGGACAGCTGTCTCATTGGCAATCATACCAAATCTTCTTTTTCATATATGATATTTTGACAGGACTCTGTGGGAACAATCTAAAGTAAATATCTTCCGCAAGAATGAAGCAGTCTCAAAGCAGACCTCTGTGGAAAGAATCTGAAAAAACAGGCTTATGTAGATATAACTTTTAAATAGGTATGTTTGTACTAGTAATTGGAGGAAAATGTATATAAAAACACGTCTAATAGGCATATTATTGTCATTTTGTATATCAGACTCTGACTTCTCTTGAACTGAATTTTAATGTGCGTATTGTTATGCGTTACTTTTTTACATTGGCTAGAGGTATAGGGGATGGTTGAGATCTCATAAACATGTTTAACCCCGCTGCATTTTTGCGCATGTCCCAAGTCAGCAGCCTCTAGCCTATGTTAGTCTTGTATTATTTTTAATTGTGTACAATTTGGAGTTTAGTATGGCGTTCATTATCACTGAACTAGTATATATATTTGTTTAGGGGCCAGCTGAAGGACGCCTCCGTGTGCGGGAATTTCACGCTGCATTGAAGACCTGTTGGTGATCTTCTGCTGTTGTCTGTTCTATGGTCGTGTTGTTGTCTCTTTGACACATTCCCTATTTCCATTTTCAATTTTAATCTAAAGAAAGCTTGTGCTGAAGAAATAACAAACTCATTATAGGCCTACTAAAGTATATTGAAAGAACATACTTATAGTAGACCTCGGTGGAAAGAATCTGAAGCTGTCCTTTGGAGATACATAGAATCAAAAATTTAAGAAACTATCTACATCAATAACGTTTTCTATTGAAGAATCTTTTGGGAACACAACATACAACATCGTACATCCGATAAAGTTTTAAAATATACTTCTCACGTGTGTATACATTACCACCTGTTTGGGTTATTAAGAAAAGTTTTGTTATAATTTAACAATTGTCGATTTAAGACATGTCCATCAATTTTCATAAGAGTCCATTCAGTCGTATCACATTTTATGCTGTTATTGTCTAATCGGGCGAAAGAAAGGTGAATTTTACTTTTTTATTGTGAAATATTGAAAAATGTGCACACTTGTTACCACGTGAATGGCTTTTGTCGTGTTAAATGTCTGCTGTCAAACTGACGACATAGTAACAGATGGAACGGATAGATCATATAATGTTTACTTTGGTCATCCATGGAAGTTATTATATTCATATTACTTCCATATGGGTCTTTATAGATGGTTAACCATCATATCTTTTTTTAACATGCAGGACTATATAACGATATTACAACTTTTATTATTATTATTATTAATTATGTTTGATCATGTTTGTTTTGTTTTGTCAATGTATTATTATTATTATTATTATTATTATTATTATTATTATTATTATTATTATTATTATTATTATTAAGTCGAAATGAACTGACAACACCATTGCCAAATTAAAACACGACGTAGAAAACTCGGCTGAAAGTGAGGGATTAGCTGTGTAACAGCTAGATAGGAAACAGGATGTAGAATTTTGACCTGCATACGACATCGATAGACATTCCTCCCGTATTTCCAAATACCGCTCTAAAAAACAAGTGGCCTTCTAACAAGTTGAAATGTCAAAAGCCGGAAAGGTCAACATAAACTGATTCGATAAACTAGTATCTAAAATTTAGAATTCTTTTGGAACTTACTATAAGTAATTCTAGTTAGTTACAATGCGAGTTCTGAATGATTTAGTACGTTCACTGTGTCGTGCTTTCTTAACTGAGGACGGGGAACCGGATATTGTGTCATTATTTTGTTTGTCTGGTCATTAGTTTTGGCTAACTCCTAATTTTCATTCTTTTGTACGATTTCAAGTGTGCTGATGATTCTCTGTATTACAACAATAATGTTTTTGTCACTTCAAACCAATGTCCACCTCTGGGCGGAGTTATTACCGTAAAATGGTCCGTTGACGTTATTGATATAATGATGTCGTTTACATTTGAAAAGATGAAATTTTCCATGTAATTAGTTTCATTTTTTTGTAAACATAATGGTTATCCATTTAAACAAATAACCTAAGGTTGACATGTGTATAAGTAAAAATTAAACGCTACCGGCATGGATATGTGACATGATCCATTTTTTCTTCGTTTCATACAAAAAATCATAGATATATTATTTATTCCTATCAGTCGATGCAAAGATTATGTTCAAGTAGATAGTGGGAATACTGAAATCGATGCATAAAATTGAGGATGGGACTGGGAATGTATCAAAGAGACAACAACCCGACTAAAGTGTAGAAAACAGCCCAAGACCACCAATTGGACTTCAACACAGCGAATAAATCCCGCACACGTAGGAGATCTTCAGATGTCTCCCAAACAAAAAATGTGTACTAATTTAGAGAAAATGGACGTCACATTTATTTTAACTCCGAAATATATAAATGAACTAAGATTAAAAAATAAAAAACCAGAGACTCCTGACTTGGAATATGCGCAAAATTGCGGCTGGATTAAACATGTTTTGTGAGGTCTCAACTTCCCTGCATATTACAAACTCGAATGTAAGTTGACGAGGAATTAAATATAAAGTGATACTGTATTTGATGCATATGATATGCATACAATAGGCTACAATCAAATCATTATTTAATAAAGAGATTTACTTGCTTAAACTCAAAACATGTCAGATATTGGCAACACGTTCTTTTTAGGGTCAAACTCTGACAACTCTGTTCATTTTGGTCAAATGACTGAGTGTTACATATCAATCGGACTAAATATGCAATACAATACAATACAATACAAGACATATAAAAAAGCATTAATAATAAGAATATACAGTTAGTACTCTTGAATATTTTCCCCTTTATTATTTCTATGTCCTGCAGGGCACCTCGCATTAACGTCAGGACAATTCTCATTTAAGATTTATTAGGTTGAGAAATATCGTGTGTCCATCTACAATAGGCACCAAGAGGCGATGCTTATAAATATAATACTGTTGTTATAGTAGCAACAGCAATCTTCATCGTATCAGATGAGCAAGCAAATCATAAAAAAAAAAAAATTTTTAAATATTATCTGTAAAGAATTACTCAAGAATGATATTTGCGTATTGTAATATGACGTCCCAATGAAAGATCTATTCTTGAATTAGGAATATTTTTTAATCTTTAAATAGGAGATTAAGCTAACACATAAGATGAACCCACAATGCCCTGATAGTAAGGGACGTTGACCAGGGTCAGTTTGGGTCACACGATGACCGAGGCTATACAAACAGATTATACAAACACTACTTAAAGTCCTAAAAGTGGATCATATAAAATGATATCAATTGGTTTATCATGCAATGTATAGTCGTATTACACTTCTCTTCATAATATTTTATGACAACAATCTTAAAATAATTCAGGGCCAAGTTTTCATCTCCATAAAAAAAATGGGGTAACCGTTATTAGGCTTTATCACCAAACGGCATGGAAATAACCGAAACTATAGCCTCGTTACCGTTGCGCTCTGAGATCACTGCGGTAACCGTATACCAGAGGAGACAAATGTCAGAGCAGCTATGCTCTGAGACATATATATAGCCATAAATGAATTCGAGTTGACAAATCCCATGACAAACATGTTCTGAGACATATATATATATATAGCCATAAATGAATTCGAGTTGACAAATCCCATGTCAAACATGTTCTGAGACAAGTGACCATCTCATATCCATATTAGAATCTGAGTCTCAAGTACTGATTGATTGGTTTAAAGAAAATAAGATGCAGGCAAATCCTGGTAAATTTCAAATTATTCGACTGTAGGGAAAAGAACCTTTGCAAAAAATCTATCTATACAAATTCAGCAAAATATTTTATCATTTGGAGAGACAGTAAAATTACTTGGAGTTGATATTGATTACCAACTAAAATTTGATGTACATATAAGTAACTTGTGTAGAAAGGCATCACAACAGCTGAATGTTCTCAAGAGAATTGGATCATTTTTAAACAGATTAAATAAACTTACAATTTCTCATACTTTTATTTTGAGTAATTTTAATTTTTGCCCTTTGGCTTGGCATTTTTGTACAGAGAAAAATTCTAAAAAACTTGAAAAAATACAAGAGAGAGCATTAAGATTTGTATATGACGACTACTTTTCATCCTCTGAAACTCTTGAGAACGCAAAGGTTCCAACCCTACAAGACACATCAGGACAATGACACTTGAGACTTATAAAAATTTAAATAATTTGGCTCCTGTATGTTTACAAAATTTACTCCAAATTAAACACACTAAATATTCTTTTAGATACAGTAATATTTTGGAAATACCACAGGTAAGAACTACCTCATATGGAAAAAAATCTTTTAGTTTTGCTGCTGCTTCTTTGTGGAATAGCTTTTCAGACCATTTATGGACTGTTAACAGCTTCTCACATTTTAAAAGTCTTGTTCAGTCCTGGAGAGGAACCGAATGTTTTTGCTCTGCCTGTAGATAATTTGTGTTACTATATTTATGCTTTTTATGCTGCATTAACAGCTTGCATTTCAACTGAAATTTTGTTTTTACATTTTAAAATTTGAAAGATTTGAAATTTTTACATTATAAATAATAAATTATTTAAAACAAAAAAAATTTAAACTGCAAATTTTTAAAAAGTTTAATACTTCACACATATTTTGGTATTTCGCAAGATACATGTATATGCTATTGCTTAGAGCTAATTTTTGGTGCTGCTTTTTACTATTTATTTTGCATGCTGTATGCCTTATTTTATTTGTTATTGCATATGTTTTTATATTCGTAGAAAAGCTCATTAGAGCTTATGTTTGTACTGTTTGTCAATATGCCGAATCCAAATAAAGTTTTACTTACTTACTTTAGTGACGAGATTATCTTAGTCGAAAATTCAGACATAGTCATAAGGGTACCAAAGTAGACACATCACGGCCGTACTCTGACACTATAGTGAATGCATGGGTACCTGCGGTCACAAATCACAGATCAGTTATGCTCCGATAATTGAGATAAAAATACCGAAGTCTACGAATCACAGTACAGCCATGCTCCGAGAATAGAGATTAGGATACCGAAGTCCACGAATCACAGAACAGTCATAGTTCTAGGATTGAGATGAGGATACCAAAGTCCACGAATCATAACAGCCATGCTCCGATAATTGAGATTATGATACCGAAGTCCACGAATCACAAAACAGTCATAATTCGAGAATTGAGATGAGGATACCAAATTCCACGAATCACAGAACAGTCATGCTTCGAAAATTGAGATTAGGATACCAAAGTCCACGAATCAGAACAGTCATGATTCGAGAATTGAGATGAGGATACCAAAGTCCACGAATCATAGAACAGTCATGCTCCGAGAATTGAGATAAGGATACCGAAGTCCACGAATCATAGAACAGTCATGCTCCGAGAATTGAGACTAGGATACCAAAGTCCACGAATCAGAACAGTCATGCTCCGAGAATTGTGATTAGGATACCGAAGTCGACGAATCATAGAATAGTCATGATTCGAGAATTGTGATTAGAATACCAGAGTCCACGAATCAGAACAGTATGCTCCGGGAATTGAGATTAGGATACCGAAGTCCACGAATCATAGAACAGTCATGCTCCGAGAATTGTGATTAGGATTCCGAAGTCGACGAATCATAGAACAGTCATGCTCCGGGAATTGAGATTAGGACACCAAAGTCCACGAACCATAGAACAGTCATGATTCGAGAATTGAGATAAGGATATCAAAGTCGACGAATCATAGAACAGTCATGCTCCGAGAATTGAGATTAGGATACCGAAGTCGACGAATCATAGAACAGTCATGATTCGAGAATTGTGATTAGGATACCAAAGTCAACGAATCAGAACAGTCATGCTCCGAGAATTGAGATTAGGATACCAAAGTCCAAGAATCACAGAACAGTCATGCTCCTAGAATTGAGATTAGGATACCGAAGTCCACGAATCACAGAACAGTCATGCTCCGAGACTGAGATAAGGATAACAAAGTCCACGAATAACACAACAGTCATGCTTCGAGAATTGAGATGAGGATACCAATGTCCACGAATAACAGATCAGTCTTGCCATGAAAATTGAGATTAGGATACCAAAGTCCACAAATCACAGAACAGTCTTGCCCAGAGAATTGAGATACGAAAACCAAAATCCACGGATCACAGAACAGTCATACTTCGAGAATTGAGATTTGGATACCAAAGTCCACGAATCACAGAACAGTTATGCTTCGAGAATTTAGATAAGAATACAAAAGTCCACGACTCACAGGACAGTCATGCCTCTAGAATAGAGATAAGAATATCAATGTCCACGAATCACAGATCAGTCTTTCCCCGAGAATTTAGATTAGGATACCGAAGTCGATGAATCACTGAACAGTCATGGACCCGAGAATTGAGATTAGGATACCAATTGCCACGAATCACAGAACCGTCATGACACGAGACTTGAGATTAGAATACCAATGTCCACGCATCACAGAACAGTCATGACCCGAGACTTGAGATTAAAATATCAAAGTCGATAAATCACAAAACAGTCATGACCCCAGAATTGAGATTAGGATATCAAAGTCCACGAATTACAGAACAGTCATGCCCGGAGAAAATATATTAGGATACCAAAGTCTACGAATCACAGAACAGTCACGCTCCGAGAATTGAGATGAGGATACCAAAGTCCACGAATCACAGAACAGTCATGCTCCGAGAATTGTGATTAGGATACTGAATTCCACGAATCACAGATCAGTCTTGCCCCGAAAATTGTGATTATGATACCGAAGTCCACGAGTCACAGATCAGTCTTGCCCCGAGAATTGTGATTATGATACCAAAGTCCACGAATCACAGAACAGTCATGATTCGAGAATTGTGATTAGAATACCAAAGTCCACGAACCAGAACAGTATGCTCCGGGAATTGAGATTAGGATACCGAAGTCCACGAATCATAGAACAGTCATGCTCCGAGAATTGGGATAAGGATACCAAAGTCCACGACTCAGAACAGTCATGCTCCGAGAATTGTGATAAGGATACCGAAGTCGACGAATCATAGAACAGTCATGATTCGAGAATTGTGATAAGAATACCAAAGTCAACGAATCAGAACAGTCATGCTCCGAGAATTGTGATTAGGATACCGAAGTCGATGAATCACAGAACAGTCATGATTCGAGAATTGTGATTAGGATACCAAAGTCCACGAGTTACAGATCAGTCTTGCCCCGAGAATTGTGATTAGGATACCAAAGTTCACGAATCAGAACAGTCATGCTTCGAGAATTGTGATTAGGATACCGAAGTCGACGAATCATAGAACAGTCATGCTACGATAATTGAGATTAGGATACCAAAGTCGACGAATCATAGAACAGTCATGCTACGATAATTGAGATTAGGATACCAAAGTCATCCAATCACAGAACAGTCATGCTCCGATAATTAAGATTAGGATACCGAAGTCCACGAATCACAGAAAAATCAATGCTCTGCGACAAGTGATAGCTGAACAGGAGTAGACACATCACAGAAAAACGAGTGCTTTAACCTAGTGGTAAGAGTTCGGAAGGTAACCATTGTATTTTCAATACATTTGTTGATGACCTTCAGATTCCAAAGCTTGGCTGATTCTGCATTGGGACTTAAAGTCTCGTAGACTATATATAACAGACGAATCAATAAAGGCAAATAAAAGATTCATGAATCTAACGTGGTTACAGCGTTACAAAATCAAAATATAGGAAAAACATTTCCATAATTCGGCTTTTTATTCCAGTAAACTTTCGTATGGATTACTATCTCGTTATAATTGAATCGATCAATCAATCCATCCATCGAAAACAACACATGGTTAATTATTGTAGAATAAACATGTATCCACTTAAACCCTATGTATACGTACGATATTGATACACAAGTGTTAAAACAATCCCAGAATTGTATACGCTGATGCTCCTTACCTCAGAAACAAGTTATAGACGGATGCTTCTGTAACTCAGAAACAAGTTATGGACGGATGCTCCTTACCTCAGAAACAAGTTATGGACGGATGCTTCCTTAACTCAGAAACAAGTTATGGACGGATTCTCCTTACCTCAGAAACAAGTTATGGACGGATTATCCTTTACTTCAGAAACAAGTTATGGACGGATGCTTCTGTAACTCAGAAACAAGTTATGGACGGATGCTCCTTACCTCAGAAACAAGTTATGGACGGATGCTTCCTTAACTCAGAAACAAGTTATGGACGGATTCTCCTTACCTCAGAAACAAGTTATGGACGGATTATCCTTTACCTCAGAAACAAGTTATGGACGGATGCTTCTGTAACTCACAAACAAGTTATGAACGGATGCTCCTTTACCTCACAAACAAGTTATGGACGGATGCTTCTTTAACTCAGAAGCAAGTTATGAACGGAAGCTCCTTTACCTCAGAAACAAGTTATGGACGGATGCTTCTTTAACTCAGTAACAAGTTATGGACGGATTTTCCTTACCTCAGAAACAAGTTATGGACGGATGCTTCTTTAACTCAGAAACAAGTTATGGACGGATGCTCCTTACCTCAGAAACAAGTTATGGATGGATGCATCTTTTAACTCAGAAACAAGTTATAGAGGGATTCTTCTTTAACTCAGAAACAAGTTATGGGCGGATTCACCTTTACCTCAGAACAAGCTATGGACGGATGCTCCTTTAACTCAGAAACAAGTTATGGACGGATGCTCCTTTGGCTCAGAAGCTGGTTATGGACGGATGCTCCTTTACCTCAGAAATAAGTTATGGACGGATGCTCCTTTACCATAGAAACAAGTTATGGACGGATGCTCCTTTACCTCAGAAACAAGTTATGAACGGGTGCTCTTTTAACCTTTTTGTTTCAACATGGAAGTATTATATTGTCAATATAATACATCCATGGTTTCAAGTATTATACAATGATAATTAATTGTATAACTGTAATTCGTATATTTTGAAATAACTTAATGATAAGATAATTTAATCGTACAAGCTAAGGCCATTAAAAACCTACGAACTTTTTCCTGAATTTTGGCGATTCGGCAGATAACATTTATGGAAATATACAGCATTTTTAAAATTTATTTAATCAACATTATTCTTTAAAATAGCACAAATAAAATTTTAAAAAACTAGTTTCTAGGTCCTTCCCCCTTTGGTAAACGGACAGAAAGTCACAGGACAAAAAGTCACAAATTTGATAGGACGAAAAGTCACAGGACAAAAAGTCACAAACAATTTTTCGACAATTGTTTGAACATCTTGAAATATTTACTTTTTAATACATATTTTCACATTAAAGTTAATGAAATTTATCATTTTACTTGAAAAATGAAGATTTATTTAATTTAAATCATGCAAAGGACATATTTCTTGGCACTATGAAGCCATTTAAGTGCCAATCTACTTTGACATTTTGTTTTCTTAACAATTATTTGATCATCTTTAATATTGTTTTGATAAATTTTGCTTACAAAGTTGGTTAATATACAATACTTCAAGAAAAATACAAAAATGTTTTTGTAAAAATAAGCACTTTTTATTCAAAGAAAATAATCAGAAAAAATGAATTGTGACTTTTTGTCCTGTGACTTTTTGTCCGTGACTTTTTGTCTGTGACTTTTTGTCCTGTGACTTTCTGTCCTACATTCCCTCCTTTTGAGGTGCACCAGTCTCTTATTTCATTTAATTTTATCTAATAATGTTCTATTAATTTATCCTTTTTTCGTGTTTTATTCTCAAAACAGAAGTCATTATTATTGAAACTGCCCAGAAATATCACCAAGATTAAATAGACGTTTACCCGCCTTTTCTATTTTTATTTAATGAACTTGTTGTAATTTAAGACATCAAAGGTTTGTAACTGTTATTGTAACAGTTCGGTCATCTGGTCAGTGCTATAATTACATATCTGGTTAACTTCATACTGATACAGATCAATAATTAAGTCACTGTATCAATTATTAATTACATAAGGGGCATTAGAAACCCCTCTGATCTGACAAATTATATCCTCGTTTAAACCTTTGATGATGTTCCTTATTACTGCAAAATTAATTGGATTGCGCTACCGTTCTGATCCAAATGAATATATGTAATACCATGGAAGTATTATATTGACAATATAATACTTCCATGGTAATACAAAGAAATCATATTCTCTCACATTTCCAAGAAATTATTAATAAATTATTTGTGACATTTTGTCTTCATTTTGTGTCCTATCATTTTTTTCCCCTTTATATTCTGTGACCTTCGGTCCTTTTACCAATTCAGATATGATGTAGTTTTACTGAGAAAACTTTAAAAAAAAAATATTCTGTCTCCAATTTTATGAAGAAGAAACAATTCTGAATCTAGATTTTCCCTTTACAATTTATTGTTAAATTTTGTAAAAAGATTATGTGGTTGATAGCGTCGAAAAAAAGGAGAGAAAATCTGACTCATTTGAAATTTCATGGTTGCTCCCTGAGTAGCTAATGTGAAATTTAGTTGCGATCTGTTCCTCTTTTTATTAATAAATTTAAATAATCTAATCAATTAAAACATAAATAAAGCTGCAATTTGGCAAGGTTTTCAATAGATATTTATTTAATTCCACAGTGTGAGGTAGTATCCATGAACGCTATTTACGATGTCCGTCCCAGTATTCAATATAAACACGGTTCTATTGAAGCCGCATTACAAATTGGAGTAACAGACGTTTATTACTCCATAAATACAATCAAAATATAAGGAGTTATAACGGGATGAAAACAAACAGTGGAATAAATTGTATAATCCATCTGGTTCAGTCTATATTTATACAATTTTATTTCCGGCGAATTACACAGAATCGAAAGAAATTAACACACTTGGTCTTTGATCTCCACCGTCCGATACAAAACTGACCAGCTTGTCTCAGAATCTAAATATAAACATTTCTATTAATTCTTCATTTCTTGTTGACATTAACGTTATATTAATCACCATTTGCTTGAAACTATTATTAGTTACACCTTATATTTTACCAAACATTCTACTGTAACGGCTTGACTATCTTAGACTTATGTAATTTATTTCATTTCAAAATGTTTATTCAATTTCCACTGGATATCAGCCTGTCTATATTTCAATAAACAGACATACTAATATACTTATATTGTGAATACTCAAATAAACAGACATACTATACATATATTGTGAATACTAAAATTCTCACAGGATTAGTAGCAAGTTACAGAAAGATTTATAAGGTCATCTCTGGAAAATGCACAGAAAAACTTTAACTATTTTTCCTTACTATACTTTCTCTGGTGACCGGTCAAAGACGCTGGTGACTGAACTTGAAGAAAAAAAAATAACAGCGAAATCTTCAAAAATTACCCAGGAAAAAAGAGTATCAGATTAAAATGTCGATCTTAAATGCTTAATTCAATTTAAAAAGTGTGTTCTTTTGAATGAAAAATGCTGTTCCACTGAAAAGGTATGTTTTGTTGTGTACAACCAGAGACATATATGTGTTTATATGTCTCTGGTACAACCAAGGATTTGTATAGTGTATAGCGTCACTATACAAATCCTTGGTTCATCATATTTTGTACAGCCAAATAAATGTTAACTTGCTGTATATAATTATTACTCTCATTTGCAGTGTAACATCTTGTATATGTATGGAAGGTTTTTTACGACCTTGTAACATCTTGTACGATTTTTATGACTCTTTATATAACGTTTTTAAATGCAGAAGATTTTATTACATCGCTAAAGATGCCATCTGTTATCCATTGTCGTAAAATCAAATAAATTATGTTATGCAAAAAACTTCTAGATGGGTTTACGGTAACATATTTTTTCCTTCACCTCGGGACATCTAGCGGTACGTATTGTTACCATGTAATTTATATCCATAACTGGACAATTATCACCGAGAGGAGGTAAATCTGGGAACATGTGGGATGTTTTATTAATTTCGGAGTCAAACATGGAAACAATGGGGGTATCACGTTAATTATGGAAATAAATTACGGAAGATCTAAGAGACGGGTCCAACTCTTTACAGATTGAAGAATCTTATTTTATACATGATAATTGAATAATTAACCTTCATAACAATAAATAATTATCATTACGTTGGAATCTAATTATTTTCAACTGCATTACTATGAATAATTTATAAATAAGATTGTTTAATCAAGTTTCAAACTTCAAACTTTCAGTAACTTCAACTTATATTATGTAAATCTGAAGTGATAATGATATATTTGGAATTTAAAAATGTATTGCATTGTATTGTATAAAATTATTTGATTGTATTGCTTGATCCTTACGGGTGTAATTTTGCAATACAGATTATTTGAAATGACTTTTTTTTTAAATACTTGATGATAGTTAGTATTTTCTATTTGATTATTGATGAATAAATAATTTTTAGTTTTCATTATTATTTTTACGTGGAGAAATAGATAAAAAGGGGACCAAAATAAATTCATGGAAATCATTAAATCCATTGGTTCACAGTAGTTTTAGCTGGCGACGTTATATATGTCATTACAATGGGATGTACAGTCTGAGTGTACAGTGTATAGAGACCACACAGTAGCTTTAGTTGGCTACGTTATATGTCCTTACAATGGGATGTACAGTCTGAGTGTACAGTAGATAGAGACCACACAGTAGTTTCAGGGGCGGATGCAGGAATTTTCGAAAGGGGGGTGCTAACCCAGGGCAAAGGGGGGGGGGGGGTGCAGGGGGGTGCAAAACATATGTCCCGATACAAATGCATTGATCGGCAAAAATAAAGGGGGGGTGCGCACCCCCGGAACCCCCCCCCCCCTGGATCCGCCACTGAGTTTTAGCTGGCGACGTTATATGTCCTTACAATGGGATGTACAGTCTGAGTGTACAGTAGATAGAGACCACACAGTAGTTTTAGCTGGCGACGTTAAATGTCCTTACAAGGGGATGTACAGTCTGACTGTACAGTAGATAAGAGACCACAGTAGTTTTAGCTGGCGACGTTATATATGTCCTTACAATGGGATGTACAGTCTGAGTGTACAGTAGATAGAGACCACACAGTAGTTTTAGCTGGTGACGTTATATGTCCTTACAATGGGATGTACAGTCTGAGTGTACAGTAGATAGAGACCACACAGTAGTTTTAGCTGGCGACGTTATGTGTCCTTACAATGGAATGTACAGTCTGAGTGTACAGTAGATAGAGACCACACAGTAGTTTTAGCTGGCGACGTTATATGTCCTTACAATGGGATGTACAGTCTGAGTGTACAGTAGATAGAGACCACACAGTAGTTTTAGCTGGCGACGTTATATGTCCTTACAAGGGGATGTACAGTCTGAGTGTACAGTAGATAAGAGACCAAACCCATTTGTATGTGACAACACGTCACAGTTTGACGAAAAGTTATGTCTAAATCCAATATTTATCAGTGCGACCAGATCTGACTTCACACAAAATAAACAAATAATCAACAACGGAGAACACATATTCCTTATTTAGTATAATACTGTAGACACACACCCTCCCTTTTCCAAATCGTCCTGATTTGGTATACACGCACGTAGGCACACATCCCCTAAGTCCTTTTCACATAGTCCTGATGTGTTACAAGCAAGAAGCACACATTCTCTTTTAACAAAGTCCTGATTTGGAGCAAGCGCATAGACACAAATCTCCATTTTTTCATAGTCCTGATTTGGTGCAAGCACGTAGACACACCCATCCTTTTTGTAAATCGTCCTGATTTGGTACAAGCACATAGACACAAATCTCCATTTTTTCTTAGTCCTTATTTGGTACAAGCACGTAGACACACCCCCTCACTTTTGTAAATCGTCCTGATTTGGTACAAGCACTTATGCACAGATCCTGGGTGGTAAAAGCACTGGCGTAGGCAAACATTCACGTTTTAACATGCATAACAATCACGTTTTTATATAGTACTTCATACAAATATGGTTTTAGATATGCCATAATGGTTTTAGATATGCCATAATGGTTTGGTTTTTCTCTCCATGTCCTTTTTTATAGCGCTCTATAAAATAATTTATATACCCTTTGCTATTGACTAGAAAGTCAGTGTTATAGACCAAGAAAGTCAGTGTTATAAAACAAGAAAGTCAGTGTTATAGACCAAGAAAGTCAGTGTTATAGACCAAGAAAGTCAGTGTTATAGACCAAGAAAGTCAGTGATATAAAACAAGAAAATCAGTGTTAGGGAGCTACCATTTGATTTTTATGGGGGGGCTAGGATGAAATTTGAAAAAAAATAGGCAGGACAGGAGTTTTGAGTAGAAAAAAAAGGCAGGATGAGACACTTGCAAAAAAAAAAGTCAGGACGACAATTTAGGTGAAAAAAAGTCAGGATAAACTAAAAAAAAAAAGGCAGGACCGAACAGAGTGAAACATAAAAAGGCAGGACAGAGATTACAGCTAAAAAAAAATGCAGGACAAAATTTTTCATCCTAGTAAGAATGTGATTTACGACACCCCTAATCTATTTCTCCAGAATTAGGTAACGAATCTCATCAACAATATCTAATGTCCTACCTATTTGTCCAATTATACAACAATTTGCCAGCGGCACCTAGCGGTAGTTATAAAGTAGCGGTCTATTTGATGGCGGTAATAGTTTATTATTTATATATCATTTTACATAGACGCGACAAATTTGTTTGCGGTTCTAATTTAAAATCGATTTAAGACTCCTTAGGTTAAACAAGGGTGGTAATTACCAATAAATCAAGTATTCATTATCAAAGGGCGACAACTTATTATGCAATATAAATTAAAATAATGCTGGATTCATTCACGAACAAAAAATAATGAGTTTTTTATTGTAAATAATAACTTTGTTTGTAGAATTTTATTTTCAACGGTTTTGTCAATTCCTAACTATCTAGTTTCTACTTTCTTCAAGTACACAACTCACAGCAATGCTCTTCGATTCGTGTCGAAATAGGTCTCTGAAAATAGGCAGATAAAGAAGTATTAATATAATACTTTCATGGTTAGAGTACTCAAACTGATTTAATACTGAATCTGATTTGACTGGACCAAATTCCCCCAAATTTAAAATTTTCTTTATTCAATGAAGCTGATGTGGTTTTTTTTCTTTTCTAAATGACACCGTACAACAGTTATTTTAGATTCATGCATACACTAGTCTTAAGAAGTGTATGATACCTTTTCAAGGTCCATAAGATCTTCACTGTATTATTTCATTTAATCGATCGTCAAAACCTTCACGAAAAACTTTGTTAACGGGCGTGACAAGACTTGCATCTAAATGCATTAAGGAGCTCGCAACAAATTTTAAGAATCCTTCTTCAAAGTGCAAAGACGGATCATATAAAGGAAGAAAATAATGTAAGTAACCAAATAAAAAAACCGGGAAAATTAGCAAGAAGACCTAAGATAATAACAACGATGTCTATTGATTTTCGAGATATGTATAGCCTCCTTACGGCGTATCATTTTTGTAGCCTACATACGGCATATCATATGTGTACCACAGACCTACGATTTTCATGTCTCTGTTTGTACAAAAAACAACCCTTAATATAAAAAAAACATTGATAACAAAATACTGCTTTCAATACTTTATCGGTACAATGAAGCCTCGCAAGTGCTGTATCAGACTAAGACATGCATAAAAGTTTATGATATTCCCAGATACTTTATATATAATAGAATCGAATATTCTTTAACCATCATTTAGTTTAAGAAAGAACTTGTCGGCAGTTGTAAATTACAAAGAATATATATATATAAACCGAAAGTAACGTAAGAAAGGCAATAGACATAATTTGGTTTGTTCGACGGTAGTCTTTTTCCCCCGACGGCACCTAGCGGTAGTTGTAAAGCAGCGGCTTGTTTGATTAGTGTAACGGTTTATTATATATGGATCATTTTACATAGACGTGACAAAATTGTTTACTATTCTAATTTAAAATCGATTAAGAATATATGTGGTCACTCTATGGTCTAACAGTGCGATAATTGCCATCATATTAAGGATTCGGTTTCAAAGGGAGATAATTGATTATGTAATTGTTGTAGTTTGTAATGTACAGTATACAATAATGGATAAATACTTCTTGGAAGGGTGTAACAAGACAAAATTAAAAGTCGACCACAACCCAAAAGAAAACGCTGACTATATGAGAAAAAATACATGTAAAATCAAATTTACATTGAAAAGATTAAAATTAATTCCGAAGCGGAACCGAAGCTCCGTAATTCTTCCAAGCAGTGGCAGATCTAGAAATTTTCAAAAGTGGGGGCCCACTGACTGCCTAAGAGGGGGCCCACTTTAGTCACGCTTCAGTGATACCCTATATAAGCAACCAAATTTTCTCCCCCTGCGCCCCCCCCCCCCCCCCCCCCCAAATCCGCCTCTGCCAAGGATATAGAAATGTATGGTATTGTGTCATTACCAATCAACTATACACCACAACTATTCCGGATGCAGTTTTCAAATCAAACATACACAAATATAGCGAACATTGAAGCAATGAGGTTATACATAACCTGATTGATGTAATAACATATCAAATGGTGTTTTTCGAGCCTTGTTTTGGAATCAGTCTATAACGTTGCAGAAGTAGTATTATTATTCTGTACTTATGTTTAACAACATCCATCTAGTTTGCATCATTTCAATAATATTTTACTTTGTCTTATCTACACCATGGTAGTTTTCCCAGAATGTTTAAATTACTCAGTTTTGTAAGAATCAGCTGCAACTGTTTTTATCATTTGATTGCAATTATCTTTCTTTTTGAAGGCACAGAACAATTTACAAATTACTCAATATACAGCTAGGGGCTGAGCGGTGAACTTACAAGACCCCGGTCTGTTTGTATTGTCAATGAAGTTAATGAATACATGTAATTTAACACGGGGGTTACGACACAATACATAATAACCAATAATTTGCCATTAATAACTGATTGTAATACAACAATCGTTCTCTCTGGAGTGCCCAAGTGGCTGGTTGTGTCCTCTGGCTAGGTACTGTATCGGTACTTGAATGTAAATGACAAAAAGACCTCGATCGGGTGTGGAACTCCATGTTAACATGAAAACAGAAGTTAATAAAGAAAAGAACAATAGCTGTTATGTCAAATAGAGATACATGATACTCAGCTCCATGAATTCTATTTCATAATCCAGTTGGCTTAAAGATCAAAGGTCCATACTGCATCTGTCTACATTAATTCTGTTCTAATGCAGTAATATGTGGTATTAAAGGTCGTTATCCCATGCAGGACACTGCAGACAAATCTTTATGAAACATTAAAGGTCATTATCCCATGCAAACAAACAATTTCAGCATTCTCTTTAAAGGCCATTGTGCCATGCTTGATAACTTGGAAAAGCAAAAAGGAACTTTTTTGCATTACTTTCAATTTCAATAACAACATTTCAATGTTCAATCTCAAAGAACTGAAATTATTCCATTTTTCTTCCTTTCGATGAAAATATATAAATATAAAGAGAGACAAACTTGATTCGTGATATGACTTTAGGTTTGAGGCAAATAACGTAGCATCAGGAGCCAATATTGCCAAACAGAACTTTTTCATATAAAATTAAAATAAATGCTGCTTAACATCTAAAAAAGACCACGGTTAACACACCTGGTCAGTAACAAATGTGTGGTCAAGTTGACATACAGTTTTCACATAATCAACATCTATCTGTGAAAGTTTTAACCACAATCTTCCTAAATCGTTTCTCTTTCATTGACTATTTACGCTCTCAAAGTGTAAAATTATGTCTTAGATTGGTTCTGTTATCGGAATGATATCTCATCTACATTCAAACAAAGTGACCGCGGCCCAAGGCATCATGGTCAACTTGTTTGTTGTTTAGGACATTTTAATGACAGCCAGATAATATCAATTTTGATTACCTGCTAGAGCTACATGCTAACTAGTGCTAGCGCTATAAGTATTTGTATTTTTCAAACGATACACAATTATTGTTATTTTTTAGTTTATAAGCTTTGTAAAACTTTAAAAAACAATCTGTAACTTTGTCAACCACATTTATAAACAACTTTTGTGTTTTCTGTAAAACTAGCAAGTCCGTCGCTTAAAGTTGTTCTTAGACAATATTGTATGTTCCGTAGCACCGTCAAGCAAAGTTCGAAAATTATGTTTCGATAACTCGTTCTAGTAGAGTTTATCCTTTATAACCAAAAATGGTTTTGAATACAGTGGTTATCAATATCCAGCCAAACAATGACTTATAAGATGCACTGTTGGTTTCTGAATACAGTGATTATCGCGTGTTTTTCACACATCAGACAATTAGAGACAAAATAAGTCACAAGCAATGGTCCATCAGTACCAAACTTTGAAGAGTTATTATTGAGGCACAATAAACCGGTCACCAGTTTGTCATGTATCGATCTGCAATAAACTGGTCACCTGTCGACAAACCGTCAAGTACTCTTATCAACAGGTGCCAAACACTTTTATCACTTAATGGCGATGGCTCAAAATGTAAAGGCAAACAAATTTAAATCATTGTTCCCATATGTGTTTGTTTGTTTTCAAAATTGTCACTTAATCGTTTAATAATTAATTTGACAGAGAAAGTTTCATTTGGTCATCTGTCAAAGGCAAATAGAATTAATGTAAAATCCATGTCAATTTCAAAAATAGACGACATTGGGCTACAACTTTTCTTTCTGTTCTGAACTAGTCCTTGAGTTCAGATTTAGATAAATCAAATTCAGACAATTTATTTTTTATTTGTGTTTTCAAATACTTAAAGTTTTCTATTTAATGGTTTGTACGTAACAGAGACTATTATATTGGCTACAGCTGATGCATTATCCATACGCCAGTTACATTTTTCTCTTTCCAAAATCCTCTCTCTCTCTATATTTATATATATATACATGTTTGCTCTTATATATGTAAAAAAAAACAGTTTAAAAATTTCTACAGAATCATCTGACGGGATAAAATGGTGTCAGACTCAAGATAGCAAACAATAAGAAAATCGGACCAAAATAATCATGTCTAGAAACCGAAGACTTGGACAGTAAAATATTTTGAATGCTTAAGGATGTATTCTTCTGACTTTTCAGTCTCGTTCAGTCTCGTTGAAATCTCGTTCTTGAATTATTTCCAAAACATGTGATGCAAGTGGAAAATATCAATGAATTTTGAAAATATTATAATCAAACATAACTCTGTGAAAAAATTTTGTATTTACAATGTATGGTTTTTGAGTAATCCAGTTTTCAAATTTTACGCCCAATCAAGTCAGTATTTTTAGCCAAAATTTTGAGAAAATGGGTGAGGGATACAAAAAATGATTTTACAAGAATCATGTACATCCCATTTCACTTTGGTCTTTTCAAATTTATTAGACATGTATTTTTTCAATCATTTATAACAAAAAAGGTTGAAATAATATGCATTTTGTTCTTTATCGTGAGAAAAATCACAAAAATAGAAAATTGACAGCATGGTAAATTTTACAGAAAAAAGCGTGAAATTATGATAAAACTTTCTTATATTAACACCTACCTAAAGTTTTTTTAAGTAAAATTTATTCAGATTGGTCCACTACATCTTTATAGAAAGTATGAAAAAAAGTTTAATTGTGGAACTGTGATTTTTTTCCAGATAATAGCCCAAAAATAGTTAAAAATCGATGAAAAATGGGAAATTCATCAAAATTGGGCATTTTCAAAGAGCCGTAGCAAAAAAAGAAGTGCACCACCATATGATTTTTTCTTCGCCAAGTATTTTGATACAGTCTTATAAACCAAAAAATCAGGATAAGAAAACAAGTTTAATTCTAGAAATTTTTGGCTCCTCAGAGGTGTACATCCTTAAGACTAATTTCCAGACGAAATAAATAATTTTAATATAGGCAGTCGGACATCTCTAAACATGTCTAAACTTATTGTGTTTTTTGTTGTTGTTTATTTTAAGAAATCAAGAATGCGGATTTCATTTTATATTCACATCAGTAAAGTAAGATCTATGTATTTGTATAACTTCTTTCATTTTTCATAAATATCACTTAATTGCAAAAAGTAAAACCCTGACGGATTTAAATACAATGATCATTACAGTAATGTTATGGACATGTACATAAGTATTGGCGTATCCGGGTTTGTGTATTCCGGAGGTTAGACCCCTCTGTTATTTTTCAGTTTAATTTTTGTTATTATGTCAACGTTTCATGGTGTTGCGGAGATAGTAACCCACCCCCTCTCCCCTTTTTCAAACTGACTGGGTCCGCACTTAATGAGAAATATCTAACACCCGAATAAATTTCTAAACGATTAAGACATGTTTCTAAAAACAAAATAAAGATTCAAAAGGGAGAGAAAGATGCCCGTATGTTAAAAATTGATATAGGGGCTTACAGATAAATTAACAAAGGGAAAGAAAGATGCCCGTCTGTCAAAAATTGATATAGGGGCTTACAGATAAATTAATAATCAATAATTGATATAGGGACTTACAGATAAATTAACAATCAAAAATTGATATAGGGGCTTTAATATACAGATAAATTAACAATCAATCAATGATGTCCCTAACCCTAACCCTAACCCTAACCCTACATTGATATAGGGGCTTACAGATAAATTAACAATCAATCAATACTGTCTTTGGTAAACATTTCGTCTTCCTAATGAATTATTGTCCTCAGACTTCTTGTAATTGAAAGTCTTCGGGTTTAAGGCATCTTAAGTTTGGCACGCTTTTCTAGGTTCGCTAAATCGGTTCACCTTATTATTTACTAGCTTAACTTAAATTTGGTCTGATAGGTTATGTTATTACACGATTATCCTTATTGTGTGGACAAGTATTAAACAATGACAGCAAAGGAATACTATATTGCGTTACTCTTCAGTACACAATGGTACAGTAAAGGAATACTATATTGCGTTACTCTTCAGTACACAATGGTACAGTAAAGGAATACTATATGGCGTTACTCTTCAGTACACAATGACAGTAAAGGAATACTATATGGCGTTACTCTTCAGTACACAATGGTACAGTAAAGGAATACTATATGGCGTTACTCTTCAGTACACAATGGTACAGTAAAGGAATACTATATGGCGTTACTCTTCAGTACACAATGGTACAGTAAAGGAATACTATATTGCGTTACTCTTCAGTACACAATGGTACAGTAAAGGAATACTATATGGCGTTACTCTTCAGTACACAATGGTACAGTAAAGGAATACTATATTGCGTTACTCTTCAGTACACAATGGTACAGTAAAGGAATACTATATTGCGTTACTCTTCAGTACACTGACAATGGTACAGTAAAGGAATACTATATTGCGTTACTCTTCAGTACACAATGGTACAGTAAAGGAATACTATATTGCATTACTCTTCAGTACACAATGGTACAGTAAAGGAATACTATATTGCGTTACTCTTCAGTACACAATGGTACAGTAAAGGAATACTATATTGCGTTACTCTTCAGTACACAATGGTACAGTAAAGGAATACTATATGGCGTTACTCTTCAGTACACAATGGTACAGTAAAGGAATACTATATGGCGTTACTCTTCTCAGAGACATATATACACATATATATGTGTATATATGTCTCTGCTCTTCAGTACACAATTGTACAGTAAAGAATCTGTAAAGTACTCAACTTATCCTTGGTACAATATATTCTCATGGTGCACTATAGCGTATATACAGTATTTTCCATGATAGTACATATGGAAATGAAACTGTTTTTGTTAATCTATCATTAACTGACGAATCTTTAAAGGCCTTTTTGTAATTTGGGTTTGAAGTTTTTGCTCAAGAACCCCTGCCAAAGTCTTAAGAACCACCCCAGCTATGCATTATTCAAAATTGTTTCTTTGAAACTTATCAACTTAAATGTGGACTGCTTTAATTCATTCAAAGTTTGCAAGATAGTGTTTTGGTTAGGTAGAGGCTATGCTGAGATTTTCTAAGTGGATGCCCGTATAATGATTGCTATAGTTAATTTTAAATGATTTATTTAAATTCATTTGAAATAAATTGAAATATAGACTCCATTTCATCTATACCGCTATGTTGATTATCAAAATTGTCGTACTAAATAAGTAATTTGTCACGTTTTCGATGACAGCAAAGATTAAAGCATGTTACGTGTCTTATGTTAACACTTATTGTCCGGAAAAACTGATAATTTTAATCAGATGACACCTATCAGGCCAAAGTAATTGTACTTTGAATCTACCGGTATGTTTACAAATAATCTTGTTTCATCGCCTATGTTAGTTATAAATATTTACATGTAGATTAAATCTTATCTCTACTCTAAAAAGAAATTAACTAATTAAATATTGGCGGTAAAAATGTGAAAAGGTTTCGGTAAAATGTCCATACTTTTTACGATCATTGTCCCCACTAGAATATTAATCACAAAGTAGGTTTTACGTCTAAACATTTCAGATTGTTCAAACCAGTTATGAATATTCGATTTCGTATTTCACAAAAACATATGGTCTTTCCATTAAAATGTCTTCAATTTTAAATTAAGAGATAACTGCATTATTGTACCTTATGTAGGTCGAAAACGTAAAATTGACCGATGGTCACTGTCAGTTCATTTACCCGAACTGACCATTTAAACTTATAAAACAAATAGGTTTAAAGTTTTTAAAGCAAGTAGGTTGAATAGTCTGTTATGTTACATTATGATAGGATTATTCAATCCAGGATAGACCATTTGTAAAGAAAATTCTTTTATTATCTAATAACTAGGTGGTGGAAAACTCATTCAAGATTTCAACCAAGGCTGAAAATGTTTATTAGATGCAACTTTGGTTAGATGTCTATTTGTATTTGGTGCATAAAAAAGAAAAAAACTGACAAAAAATTTGGTTTATGCGAAAAGGTCCAGGATAACTGTATACTTTTAAGGTGCAAAATAATGTATTATTGTTTGTTTGTTTGTTTATTAAATTCTCCGGGGTATCTATGTGTTTATGAAATCTAGTTGAATGAGATGTTAATTAACACACCAGAGATCAATTTTTGTTAATTGAAATAATTAAATATGCCGTGGACAAGTTTGGACCAGCAGATCATTGTTTTTCATGTATATGTTTGAATATGTTTAATAAATTGAAAATATTCAGATCTTTAGTATCTAATACAGGGGTTTTACTTACTAATTTTTAATTTTCATAACAGTGAGTCAAATCCAAGAATAATAGACTATCAAAGAGCAAAAAAAAAAACCAATAAAATACAAAAATTCAATATGACATAAATGAAATGAAAGCAATTTCAGATCCTTTTTCTTTTTCTTTGGAAAAGAATCTCCGCATTGTTTATCTCAGTGTGCACTGTCAAGGGAGACAATCAACTGACATCTTTGGCATTTTATTGCCCGTGTTATTAAGATTAAATATTTATAATCAAGTTAAGTATATAAAATTTGTTTGGACATCATCGTAGGATACATTATGGTCAATTACATTAAGGCTATAGTACATGTCAGAGTGTATACGGGACGGATGTGACAGTGTTACGTCACTAAAACGAAATGTAAACACGTCAAGACTCAAGTTTATATGGTCAATATTTGACCAGTATTGACCAATAGTGTCATAACCATTCAGATGAGAATTTCAATAATTATCCCATTACAATCGATTCTACTGGTTTCTTCTTCGTGAGTGTTTGAGCAGGGAATACATTGCATATATGTCTCTGGTTTGATTTATTTGTTTAGTTAGGAATTTTAAAACTATTTAATTTTGTAACTGATACCGTCTGTTCCGAAATGTTATATATTTTAAGCTTACAGTCTCACTCGTGTAAAGAAACAAAAACTATAATTGTTTGGTTGTTCTCGTATATATTTTCAAATATTTTATACATAACTCTAAATTTTGGTTGCAGTGTTTACAATGAAATAATCTGATTAATAACAAAACAACTGCATAATGATCTTATATCCGTAATATTTCCTGTTCGTGATTTATTGTAAAATAGGGAGGTTTCCGGGTTTCTTCTTATAAATTACGTCAATGAACTGAAATATTAAGTTCCTCCTTTTTTTAAGCCTGTTAAAAAGTTTCACGACAAGATATTTCTGATAAAACGTTTAATGTTTTCCATCCCTACAAAGGTCGCTGTTCACTAGGTGCTATAAGTTACTATCTTACTATCCGTACCACTTAACCAAAAATGTAAACCTGTTGTACGACAATAATTATATTTTTATTGCCACTTTGTTAAAGAGTTGTAATTTTTAGTTTTATGTGGAATTTAACACTTGTATGGTGATACAACACATTAATGACAGGAAATTAGATTAATTGTCCATTTTATTAAACGATTAATGTCTTTATTTTTATTTTTCCGTTGGGTATTGTAAAGTCCCTTTGTCGGGACATTGTTGTCCTTTAGTAACGGTAAATTAATCGGTATAATCAAACAAAACTAGGTGCTCTACAATATGGTCAAGCATTGTGTCCAAAATTCTGTAATTTATTTTCATTTATTTACACACAAAAAACGAATACAGCATTTAATAACTATTGTAATTGAGTATATATTTAAGATCTTAATTATAAGTTTTCTCAGTATCCGCTTCTATAGTTTAGATATTTTTTTATTTTAATAGTGTAAAACTTTTCTCAGTATCGTTGCAGTATTTTCTTCATAAACTATTTTTGGTACAACTTTTGTTATATTTTAACTATCTGTATTTTATTTACTTCAATCAGAGACATATAATACAATTATTATATGTCTCTGCTTCAATCGGCCTCGGCAAACTTTAAGAAAATATAAGATTTTACATATCAACAGAATGAATTGTTTTCTAGTTATGTCAATCAAACTGTACAACAGAAACCATAACAAACAAAACCTAAGTCCTGAGAAATATTTAATTCTTTGTTCAACTTTGCAATATGTCCACTTATCGGACACCTGTTCCATGTACACGCGTCAATATTGAAAGTTAAACAACATAGCTAATCTTCACTGATATAGTATATAGAATGCGAAAATGACATTACACAAATTCAATATCTGCAAATCCAATAAATACATTTGTCCAACCATCTGTCGCGTGCCAACTCAAGTCTTTGTATATTATACACAATGTATGTCACAAATTCTGTCCAGAGTTATCTTTCTTTAAACGCGAAATACACAAATTGAAAATTCCACATTACATTCTCTGCTCATCGTAATCCCACAAATGGGACCAATAGATCAGGTTTTATCTTAGATGTCTAAAATCTGGGACTATTGTGCTAAATATGTTAGTATACAAGCTCAAGCTTGAACTATATATTTTATGCAACTTTTTATTCGACTTGGAAACAAAAATGGTAGTACAAAGATTCAAGATATCGTTCGAAGTTTAAATCGTTTGCCAATTGAAATAAAGAGATATTTTTGTCGATATTGACCATATTGACGGACTATATCTTTATTAATAATATTAAACACCTATCCAGTTCATAAATAAAACAGACTACTAGTACATTAACAAAAACTGTAATTATTTAGTTTTCTGTACAAAAGCATAGGTAACCTGAGAATAAGTAAAATCAGGGATTTTGTAAAATCCTAGATTAATAAGAGATTTAAAAAAAACAAGGTCATAAAATTAATCATCTTAGTAATTGTAGTATTTTATTAATTTTATTTAAAGGAAGCAAAAAAATTTGATGTATTTTTAAAATGTTGAGGGTTCTGCTTTTTTCTGTTACCTTATTCAAAATTTACATATTTGGATTAATTTCATGGTGAAATATTTCGTGCATTATACACTTTCATTAAATTCGTGTTTTATTTTATATCTTGGAGTAAAACATCGGACTTAATCGCGATTTTTTTTATTTAACACTAAAAGTTCTATGCTATTTTATGAAAATCGTGTACAACTACATTTAAAAATTATGTACTTTCTTATTTTTATTTAAAGCAATTCATTGTTAAAGCAAAAACTTTTAAAATGATTATACTATTGAAAAGACTTAGTGTAAACCAAATGGTTTTTTTTTCTTTTTCTTTTTTCTTTTTTTGTTATTCTTGGGTTGTTTTTTTTATGAATATTAATATACTGGACAATGTTTTATTTATCTGATCTACAAAGAAACAATAAAAACATTGTAATTTCCTCGAACAATCACAATAATGAACAATTATTTATAATCATGAACTATATTTGATCTTTTATTTAATCAATTAATTCAATTAAATACAGTCTTTCTTCTCTAATGAAATTTGTACCGAACTTAATCGGAAGTATATTCATTGTTTATTGTACATAGTATGTTTAACCCCATTCACGTGTCATAATGAATTCATTCTTTACTTAAGTTCCGCTACAATGACCCTGAAGGCAAGTGCCAACACGTTACAATCGTTTCTATATTTAGAAAAACCGCTGATGCATAAAATAGCGTATATAAAATAAAACAGACCTCCAAATCTTTATAATCAATTGGATAAGATTCATTTTCACTTCAGTTAAAAAGTTATTTTATAGAATTTTATAAATTAATTTAACTTAAAAGTTATTTTACACGTTAAAATACTAGTCTGGTCATTTCTCTCTATCTGACCTTCATAGTAAATAAGCTAGATAAATTAATCATCTGACCACGCCTACCACGATTCTGATTGGTCAATCGATCTTAAAGTAACGCTGCGTGTTGTGACAGGATTCAGTTGTGTGATTGCCATTTAAAGACAGAGGGTGTAGAAAATTGCTAATATTTACAATTTTTCTTTAGGAGTAAGAACCAAGATGCAAACCTTTTCTACAAAATCTAAAGTTCGTCGTTGTCTGTTTGGTCCACCCGACCACGAAAGTATCCGTAAAGATTTGGATAAAGCTTTAGAGGACAATAAAAGTGAATTACGTGAGAAATGGAATTATGACTTTGATCAAGATGTTCCTCTAGAAGGGAAATACCAGTGGGAAGTTTGTGAAGAAAAGGAATATATTCCGTCTTTTTATACCAGAGACTATCCAGTGAAATTGAAAAGGAAAATTAGTGACATAAATACTGTGAAACAGACAACGGGAAGTTTACAATCTGTGTTGTCTTTAGATTCTTGTCAGGACATAAGTGAAAAATCTTCGAACTCGGAGGAGAATTGTTCTAGTCAGAAAAATGTTAATGTGTGCAATAAACCTGAGAAGAAAGTCGTTCAAACACAGATTTCTGGTGAGTTATAAAATCTAGGCCACGACTTGTTTACCGCGATGTGTTGTTGACATTTTATTCGACAAGCTAGGTCAACCACTTATCTCAAATTTACGCATTTACTACGCCCTAGTTGTATAAATTAACGTACGGTTGTAACCCGGTGAGAAATGTCGGTTTCATAATAATCTTTCTGTTGCAAGGCAACGTTCAAAATCCGTGTTAAATGTTATGTTTGTAAATACCAGAAATATCGGAAATTAAATTGTGTACTTATGACAAATATGTAAATTACGGGAAAACGTAGCAATTCACAACGGGAGAGAATATTTCAAAATTTAATAATTACATTTTCGTAAATTTTAATTTTATTAACGTGTTTATTCATTGTTGTGGTTAAATTTGCGGGAATTGAAGTTTAAATCGCAAGTTGAATATCTGATTGGTGCAGGTTCAATTCTTGTACAAACTTGTTCAGTTTGTCTCCATTTTATAGGTAGACATGTACAACCTTGTACCTCCCCGCCGTTTCATTCATAAGATTTTTAACTTGGCACGAACATTATGTTTTACTTTCCCGCCGTTGTAATATTTTTATTTTGATACATCCATGGCGATACATCAACAGATATTGTATAATCGAATATATTTATTGTAATCTGATTAATGTGTAATAAACTGTCTGACTTTGTGTTTATTTCCGCTTGAAATAGATTACATTGTCCAGGGAAATTAAAATTTCAATTTTGTAAATAACATTGTTCTTAATTTCATGACAATTTCACACAGTGATGTACATAACGTTTATAAATAAAATTTCAAAATTTCATGACATTTGTATACAGTGATCTACACAATGTTCTATTTATATTTTGTAAATTACATTGTTAATTTCATGACATATATACACAACGTTATATTTAGTCTGTTATTAATAAAATCTTTTTCTTTTATAGCTTTTATGCCAAAAAGAAAGCGAAGCAGATCAGATGTATCTTTATCCACAATAAGAACCAAATCTCCCAGAATCTAACCCTCATCAATTATTAACAATAGGTAAGTTGTTTATATAGTTTCTATAGACATCAGTCACAGAATCAATAATCTCTCTCTGTAGAGACAATGAAAAGCTATAAATAACATAATGTGATATACCTTAAAATTATGTCTATATAATTTATGTAAAAATTACTATTGATAATAGAACAGTATCTTCAATAAAAACATTTTATATATATTGTGGAATATTAAATTGACAACTATATTTATATTTGCCATGTCTGAATTATTAATAATGTACATCTCATTATCTTTCAGTGCTATTGTGTTCAGCAAAACCCAGACAAAGAATTATGGAAGATGTTACCATAGTTACCAGACAGATTATTGGAGATTCAAAACTTGCCAAAACAATGACCAGCTATTTATTGAAGGATCTTGCCAGAAATCAGAATTAAATTCACTGTCTGTGTTTTACTGAGGAAAAAAAATGTGCAATGTATAAAACTGTGACTTTAGATGATCTCATTATTTATATAAATTATAGTAAACTTATCAATGGTTTGTGACAGAAAATATTTATTGGTATAAATCTGGTAGAATATACCAGAACTTATTTATCAGAAAATGTAGATATTCTTTAATATATTTTGTAGTTATGTTTTTTTGTGTTGCAGTATAAGTTTATGCCTTTTAATGTTTTTAAAAGAGAAGTTTGAAACATCTGAAAAGTGAAAAAGATTTTTTATTTGAGAATTGTTTTGTTTGTTTGTAAAATGCTTTTGTTTTGCTTTCTGACATAAAATGTGAACTTTAAAAGTGCACATGCAATACAGTCTTAATCCAGGGTCAAAATCTAGAACAATGATCTCGAAATGGAACACTAAACTGGAGTTTCAATCCAATTTTAAACAGTTAATCTTACTGTAGTTAGATCAAAAGTTAAACATTAGGTTTCTTTGGGAAATGTATGGATGTTAGGAAAAATGTGGTAGATAGAAGTTATGAGGGGAGGGGATAACAGAAGTCTAGGGGAAGGAGATAATAGAACTTTAGGGGGAGGAGATAATAGAAATTTAGGGGAATGAGATAATAGAACTTATGGGGATGAGATAATAGGGCAGTTACACCATTATAGTGTTCCAACATTTTGTGTAATAAACATCTAATGTTTCATTCAGCATTTACTTTATGTAATTTACAATCTGTTGATTTTAAATTTTACTTTCTACATTACTTTGTAGTACATTATAGGACACCAATCATAGTTAACATTATAACTCACAAATCATATTCAACATCAGTTTTAACACATATTAAAAGACATTTCAATGAGATTTAAACATTATAAGTCATACATTAATTAATATTATTATATTAATAATATTACTTTTTTTGGGAAGAGGGGGAGGGGGTAGTTCAGTGGGTTATCTAACTTTGTAATGCAGACAACTAGTTATATTGAGGGAAGGGGGAGAATTATTTAATTAACAGATTGTATATTATGTGAACATCACAATTGTTTTGTTGATGTCTTAAAGACATCTCGTTGTTAATTTATTGTTGTAAAATGATGAAAAAAGAAAATTAAAAATAGTTCAAAAGTGAAAACCTTTGTTTGTTATTAAATAAAAATCAGGAGTTGTACACTCATTGTAATTTAAAGATTTTAAGATTGATTTCTGACCAGATGGGTTCAAAATCTAGTTGGAAATAACTTCAATGACTGATATTTAATATATCTGATTCATGGGAGTATTTTTCACAGTAAAAGTCACTGTTATTACATTTACATAGAAAAACTCACTGTTGCTCAATTGCTAGTAATTAAGTTGTAAAGCTGCAATGAGAGTAACGTTAGTAACTGTGCATTAATGACCTATCGCATGCATGACATAACAAAATAAAATTGTATAAAGGGTAAATCACTGTACAAAAAAATAGCAATAGGAAAAGGCCAACCATAGCATAAAGTAAAGGTCAACTTCAGCACAAAGTTTGTCGTGTAATGAAGGTTAATTATAGCACAAAGTTTGTTGTGTAGTGATGGTTAATCTTAGCACAAAGGTTGTTGTGCAGCGAAGGTCAATCTTAGCACAAAGGTTGATGTGCAGTAAAGGTCAATCTTAGCACAAAGTTTGTGATGTAGTAAAGTTCAACAAGATCACGACGAAGTGTTTAACGACATTGAATATGCATAAGAGTCTTGCACGTTCGGTACCAGTACACAAATTTTCTTTTGAAGTAAAGGTCAATCATAGATCAAAGGTCGTTGTTAAGTAAAGGTCAATCCTAGCACAAAGGTTGTTGTGAAGTAAAGGTCAATCCTAGCACAAAGGTTGTTGTGTAGTGACGGTCAATCATAGCACAAAGGTTGTTGTGAAGTACAGGTCAATTATAGCACAAACGCTGTTGTGCAGTGAAGGTCAATCATAGCACAAAGGTTGTGCAGTGAAGGTCATTCATAGCACAAAGTTTGTTGTGAAGTAAAGGTCAATCCTAGCACAAAGGTTGTGAAGTAAAGGTCAATCATAGCACAAAGGTTGTGCAGTGAAGGTCAATCATAGCACAAAGGTTGTACAGTGAAGGTCATTCATAGCACAAAGTTTGTTGTGAAGTAAAGGTCAATCCTAGCACAAAGGTTGTTGTGAAGTAAAGGTCAATCATAGCACAAAGGTTGTTGTGAAGTAAAGGTCAATCGTAGCACAAAGGTTGTTGTGAAGTAAAGGCCAATCCTAGCACAAAGTGTGTTGTGAAGTAAAGGTCAATCCTAGCACTAAGGTTGTTGTGAAGTAAAGGTCAACACGAAGGTTGTTGTGAAGTAAAGGTCAATCATAGCACAAAGGTTGTTATGAAGTAAAGGTCAATCATAGCACGAAGGTTGTTGTGCAGTGAAGGTCAATCTTAGTAAAATGTTATGATGTCTGGGAAAGTTTTAGCACACATTAAAGTTGTGAAGTAAAGGTCAAATTTAGCACACAATCATGGTTTGTATTATGGGTCATTCACAACACAATTTTTGTGTAGTAAAGGTCAATCATCACACTGGTGTGGTTTGTGGTAAGGTGGTACTTTAATCTTTAATTGTTAACTTTTTATACTTGTATTTTGGTAGGGGAGTGGTTTCATAAGCACTCATACCACATCATAGCAAAAACAATAATGCGAACTGTGACAACGGACAATCACTATACATAGTAATAAGGGTGAGTGATAAGGGTCAATTTTTGCACACATTAATGATGTTAATTAAAGATTAATCACAACGCAATGTTATGATGGGCAGTCATGGTCAATCCCTACATAAAGTCATAGTTTGTTGTGCAGAAATGGCAATATATTTTTTTATTGCAACGATGTATCGACACTTGCTAGCTATGTACATACCAAATTTTATTGTTATCTCACTTTTGTCAGAGTTATGCTTCTTTGATACTATAAATCTAGTTAATACCAATATATCTATGTGTGCAATTATAACTTTTTAGTGGTTGCTGATTAATTGTATATCCATAATTGATACCTTTTAGTGGGCACCTAAGCTATCGGCAGTATGAGCTTGTAGTTTATGAGGTCTAAGTTTCCAAAACTGGAATCCGCTTGTATTACACTACAGTCGAACAAAGTGTAGTAGTCAACCGAGAACCAGTTTATAAGTTTCCAGCATTTAGCTAAGGATATCACTAGTCTTGGACCATACATAAATATGCATATTGAATGGGTTCTGCACACGGACCGGATGTTTGGTATTGATAACAATAAGACACGCTAGCATACATATGTGCATATGTGGAGCTTGCAAATCAGAAAGGAAACACGGCCGAAACCTTTCTCTGATTGTACACCAGCATGTTTTGCGGTAGGTACATTGATATTTTTCATCGGTGATTTACTTGACATCAGCCATTACATGGAAAAACATAATATAGCACGGCTTCATGTACAGTCTTCACTTTAAAGTCCCGGATGATTGATCGTCGCGAGGTGTTCAATGAGATGATCAAACGTTACGTTCGGAGATCCTCGGGCTAAAACAGCGGCTTGTGAACAAGGTGACCGACTTTGTTCCTACTTTACAACTTGTAGATACAAGATATACACCTTCGCTTAGTTGTAGTAATGAGTAATATCTTTTAGAAGTGCACGGTAAGAAATAGCTTTGAAACCAAATGACAGCATATTGGTACATACATGTAACTTATATTGGGGTCATTAGAAGTGAGGTTAATACATCTATGAGTTGTCACATGGTTATTATTGATATTGCCACAAGCGCACATTTTTCTTGGGGTTTTTTCCTGCATTTTTGCTTTGCAGAATATATGACCCTCTAAATTTGTAAAACGGAGGTCCGAACATTTTATTTGGAATGGTAAGCCATAGCTTATTTTATACCCGTGACACGAGTTATGGTATGATTAACTTGCATACGACAGCATGAAAAGGAAGAGAAACAATTGTGTTCAAAATAAACATGAGTATATAGTAACAGATGAAAAATGAAAATAGTAACAGATGAAAAATGAAAATGAATAATCATTGACAAAAATGTTTCCCATTGGACACAATATTCCAAGGCTTGCGTTTCCTGTCGTGAATCGATTTCCTTGACAGACGGTTGCTGCTCACAAAGAAACTGCTCCGGTTTTGATCGGGTTCATCAACTGATGAGTATGAATGAACATTTGGTATCTTTTGTCTCTCTCTTTTTTTTTTCTTTTTTTTTTTATAAATTCTACAAAACTTAGTTTCGATCTTTTCTCTCACGGTTTCAAATTATGCAGGTTGTAGTCCCCGAGAATGCTATGACGTCATACGAGATGTTCGACTGTGGATTGCTGGGCCATTGTGATCACGACACGAGACGAAGAAAATCAAGAAATCTAAACCGAAAAAAAGTCTAATTTAAAAAAAAGAAGATGTGGCATGATTGCCAATTAGACAACTGTCCACAAGAGACCAAAATGACACAGAACTGAATTAACAACTATAGGTCACCGTATGGCCTTCAACAAAGAGCAAAGCCCATACCACATAGTCAGTTATAAAAGGCCCAGAAATGATAATTTAAAACAATTCAAACAAGAAAACTCAAAAAGGTTAACGGCCAAATGTATAATATGTACAAAAATGAAAGAAAAACAAATATTAAAGTAATGCATAAACAAACGACAACGACTGAATTACAGGCTTTCCGACTTGGGACAGGCACATACATACATAATGTGGTGGGGTTAAGGGCTTTGTTTGTGGGACCATGGCTAAGGTACTAAGGTTGGTTCAGGTTTAATGAAAAAACGGTCACATGCTGAAAATTATCACAAGCCACGTGACTGCTGATTAAGCAGTACTAAATAATTACGCAAGTAATGGACTTGTTAGTATACAATTTACCTTGTAATAACGTTCGTGATATTGCATAATTCAACATTGAATGAATGTTGCTGACGTTGGTTCAGAGCTATATCTTGCATTAATGATCGAAACAAGTCCGGGATTGGAAAAAAATCTGTTTGCCAATACTATTGATTGCCCTGAAAAATATAGTGTACATGTGTTACCATGTAACAGATTTCACATATGTAATAATTCTATATGTATCGATCTCAGTAATTTGTATATAAGAGCATGGAAGTAAATATTACTTCCATGATAAGAATAAGACACTATTTCATGAATATCGACTATCTTTCGCATTTATATGCTAGTTTACAAAACGTTCATATACCGTTTAAAACTTTTAAATTTGACCTATATGCACTGATAGAATATAGGTGTACTAACTTACATGTACCTAGTCGAGGAGAAATTATATAACTTGTACATTTGTTAATTTGATACTCTTTCTTATAAAATATTCTGGTCTTTCTAGTTACTTGTTCTTCTAGTAAGTTTACCTTCATTCTTGTATATTTTACTAGAGTGACTAATAATCTCATGGACAGTAATTTTACTTATTTGCCTATAGTAAATTGAACTTTGTATTACGTTGAGTGTATAAAATGTTTTAAAAAAATGCAGTATTGTTCTTTAATATAACGTTACAATCTCTGTGTAAATCCTACCATGTTCTGTTAGAAAAGATTATAACATTACAATCTCTCTGTAAATCCTACCATGTTCTGTTAGAAAAGATGCGTAGACGAGTAGGACTGTCAAAGATAAGTGAAGAGACAAAACAATGAAAGAAGACGAATACTTAATGCAATCAAATCTTCCATATTTATGACTAAGTCTGTTCAACTATAATCTACGGTAATAACCATAACATTTCAACGCCTTTCACCCATTCAAGTTATAAAATATCAATATAAAGCAAAGGTTAAGTGAATTTAAGATGTAAATCTTTTTTGGCCAGATGTAAAAGGGACATTAACATACGAACAAACGAATGAATAATTTGCAGTCTAAGTAGATAAATAATGATACACAAACACATCTAAAAATATGCACATCAATAAAAAGTAAAATGACCACAGGAAATAAGGCGTAGCTTTAACTTAGACCATTGGATGGCAAAGCCAGCGGGTAAGATTGATATTAATTATTTGCTAAGAAAACAAATCCATCCCTCAAACTTAATGGATTTCTGAGTCTGGAGCTATCTATCTAAAATAATATGAGACATACATATAAAGAAGATTAAATATATCAAAGTATGATCAAAGACAAACAAAATCTGATTATAAGTATTTGTTTAACGGTCGGGACCACGAGCCTTCTTTTATCTATATAAACAGTAGTGCGACCCTTCAACCCAGACCTAAGTCACCAGTTCACCATTGAGAAAGTTATCTTTCCTCATTAAAATATCTTAAATCATTGGATAATCGGTATTTGTTATCTGACAAGATTAATCCTTATATTTAGATGAAGAAGACATTATGTTTGTTGGTAATTTATTTCAATATACTTCAAACTGATACTCATTCGAATCTCGTCGTCAAGAATGTCATAACTTTATTTACTTCTGGTTTCATTTCCACCAAGCCAGCAACCTCGTTAATGCTCTTCTGTTGTTAAATGATAAGTGTCACTTTTTTAAGGTTATTTTTGTGGAATTTGGTATTGTTGCCAAATTTCTTTTTATTTACGGGGGGAGGGGGCATTTACTATGCTCGGGTCATTTTTATGAGCCTTTTCATTCATAAGGTCATTATATTTCACAAATCAAAAGATAAAAACAAGTACGGAAAGAGAGTTGTTGCAAATGTGATTAATGAATTAAAATCAAATACACATACTGTGACATCCTGGAAGAAATATATTTATAGTAATAAATAAATTATGGAGTAGCAATATTTATTCCAGGAACTTATTGTATATATAAAACTGATTTTGTTGTACAGTAGCGTATTTGCCTGAGAAATTTGTGCGTATCTTGCGCATATTCTATATAAACAAATTTCGTAAACAAAGATTATATTGGTTTGTTAAGACTTTACAGTGCAGAATTATTGTTTTTCAATTTGTGTTAAATTGTTGCTGGGTAGCCTTTTTATTGATATTATTCTATTGTTCATCATTACATATATCATACACATAAAAGCAGAACATTTTTAAAACCGATGTTGATTTTTTTTCTGAAATAATTTTGTGGAATAAATCCATTAACATTTAGCGATTTTCTGGCACGGCCAGCTGTTGTTTTTCTTTTGATGATGATGAGCACGAGCGATTGTCATAGCAACCCTGTTTTTTTCTTCAAAATAGATATTAAACGCACGTGCAGATGAGGAAATTTGATATCGCATGTGTAATCATGAAACAAAAGATCATTTTCTATCTTATCTATATCACTGTGTAATACATCTGTTTTTACGACATTATCTATTCGCATGTAAATCAGTTTTACGACAGATATTTATTTATTTGTTTTGATATAATACATTGCGAGAAACAGGCCGAGGAATGCAATGATTTTTTCTGTCCATCTGATAAGTAGGAGACAAAGAGTTATTAACAGTCTCTCTCTCTCTCTCTCTCTCTCTCTCTCTCTCTCTCTCTCTCTCTCTCTCACTCTCTCTCTCTCTCTCTCTCTCTCTCTCATTTTAAGTTATAAGTTTGCCACATAATTTGTTTTGATATAATACATTGCGAGAAACAGGCCGAGGAATGCAATGATTTTTTCTGTCCATCTGATAAGTAGGAGACAAAGAGTTATTAACAGTCTCTCTCTCTCTCTCTCTCACTCTCTCTCTCTCTCTCTCTCTCTCTCTCTCTCTCTCTCTCTCTCTCTCTCTCTCTCTCTCTCTCTCTCTCTCTCTCTCTCTCTCTCATTTTAAGTTATAAGTTTGCCACATATCAGGCTTTTTGATTGTGGGATGTCCGTTTAATTCTCCATTTCAGAGTCTAATGTATGATGGGTAACTATTTAAGTGTACATCTAAACGTCGTGATTGGATTTAACAATGGAAATTCAACCAATGACATAACGTTATTTAAATTTTTGGTGTAGAAACAATGAGATTGCCCTTGTCCTTTAGATTGTAAAGAGGACAATTGTGCTGGATGTATAAATACGCAGCCACGTCCGGACAGATTTGGGACATAACATTCAATTCGTCTCTGATATCTGAATTTTCTTAGATATTGACTGACGGCTGACTTGAAACATAATCTATGAAACATTTCAACTTTCAAATTCTTAACTTTCTCGTGTTTATAGATAGCGTGTTAGGCTCTATGCACGTTCAGAACTCTAGCCATAACTCTTGGATGAGTCCGGCTTTAGAATATGTATGTTGCAAGGCTAAAATGTCTTCATCCTGATCGACCTTTCACAGGATTTACTTACTTATATTATCTATAGTTTTATTTTGTTCTTTTCCTGACATGTAAGAAACATATTTGTCACTGGGTGTTAAGAAAACAAGAATCCAATGTTTTACACAACAAAATATCCAAAATACACCTAACCAGAAAATCAATGAAAGCACAACTTAATTCTAACGTCGTCGTTAAACAGTATTGATAATTTTTTAAACATGAATATTTGGACTGTATTAAAATATTCATATGCCAAATGCGCGTGGTATACACGACGTGTTTGTTAGACATATCGTGCGCTGTCCAATAAACTAATCTGACACCGACGTCTTTAATTACTGTAGAAACCATTTGTACATAGTTTTGTGAAATTAAGCTCCTATTTCATGGAACCACGCGTATAAGCACACGCACAACTTCACATATTTCTATGACAACCTGACTTTTATTAGGTGTTAACTCCATGGTTGAGTTTTGTGGACCAATACATAATAAATGCCTTCAAATGACCATAGAAATAATCCAAAAGTCAATAAATGAAAGTCACACGCCATCACATTAACGTGTAGGTCCGACATGATAGAATCCATGTTAATGTCTCCTTTGTTTTCAAGTTTTTTTGGTGTTTTTTTTAAGTCTATACTGAAGTCCTAGGGTTAAGAAATAACATTAAGTTGACTTATTTACCACCACGCATACACTGACAGTCAAAACTATGTTTTTTTTTTTGTCTTTTTTAAATAAGTGAAAATATAAATGCTATTCCAGTTATACCGCATAAATGAGGATTTTCACCTTTTATTTCCAAAATTGATAGGTCATCGTCCCTAATATATTTATTAATTTATTTCTTAGGTACGAGAGACTGACACCATTGAAACAATTTTTCCATTTCAATTGATCCAACAAATGTTACACTTTCACTTAGCCAAGGTTACAACCGAACACTGACCTTCACAGCTCTATCTACTTTACATATTTTTTTATGAGCATTCGGATAATCTGCTGGGGGTCTGCTTACATTCGGAATTCATGTTTGATGTTCGAGCGTTCACCTTTAAATCATGCATGTTCAAGTGAATAACAATCCTATTTTTGTTTTGATTTGGAAGAAGACAGGTGCATAGGTGCATACACGGCATTGCATTCATGTTGTTGTTTGTTTTTATCAATTTTTTTTTGCCTCAAACGCAATGAACGTGACAATGGAATCATGTAACAAAGGCCGATCATCCATAAATAAAAAAAGGAGTGAAAGTTTGACTGGAAGAAATTTAATTGATTTTAAATTGGGAGAAAACTTGAACATCTCAGTTGCGGCATCAGAAACTTCCGCAGCATGTGTTAATTGCGTAAATTACAAACGCAAGGATGAATTCGCTACAGTAGATATTCAAGTGTCCATAAAATGCAAACAAATGTTTTTCTACTTTATTTTCCTGGCGTTTAAAAGCCTCACTGATCTGTTGGACGGGTTTATGATCAATTGAAACAATTTTTCAACATGTGCCCGTGAATCTAAAAAGCTTTAAGATATTGCCCTTCACATCTCTCCCCACCGAGAATACAAGTTCCTGTAAACATTACATTTCTAGGCGGATCCAGGGGGTCATTGAGAGCCCAGACCCCCTCCCCCTTATGTGGGAAACATTTGCTTGATTACCTAGGAAATCACTGAAGATGACTCGGGCGCCCCTTAAGGGCATTCAATGCCCAAACCCCTTTATAAATCTGGATCCGCCACTGACACGCATGTGTTAGTTGCTTTGCATGAGGCAGGGATTATTTCGCCTTCAGACCAATTTAACAAGATTTACACACCATTTCAAAATTTTGATGTGGTATGTAACTGGTTTGGAGCCTGTAATTCAGTAGTTGTCGTTTGTTGCTGCATGTGAACATATTTGTTTTTCGTTCATTTTTTGTACATAAATTAAGCCGTTAGTTTTCTCGATTGCATTGTTTTACATTTGTGCTTTTCCTGCCTTTTATAGCTGACTGTCTTTGTTCATTGTTGAAGGCCGTAGGGTTACCTATAGCTGTTTATTTTTGTGTCATTTGTCTCATTGGCAATCATGTCACATCTTCTTTTTATATATGTCCTTTTAGTCTGCACACCATTTCAAAATATTGATGTGCTTTGTGTCAATTTAATTTATTCGATCGTTTTCCACCATTTAAATCGTCCACCACAACAGTACTATAAGATTTCTGGAAGATTTGAATATATACAAACAATGGCTTATCGATGTTAAATAATATTTAAACATTTACTTATCGAGTTGGAACACGTTTGTTTATAGAAGTTACATGTTTAAACATGAAACATTGTATTTAAATATTGATTTATACAAACAAAAGAAGAACAAAACAATTAGCATTCTTTACACATTCTTTAGAATTTACACAATTTTATCACGCACTATATAGAGCCGAGTCTGGCGTCAGCAACATGTAATATCAATAGACCAAAGACGTGAGAATTGTTGTATAAAAGGAATAAGATTTCGTGAGAATTATTGTCAAATTGAAAAAATGATTCCGTGAGAACTATATGGTCAAGTTATAAAAGAAATATTCCGTGAGAACTACTATAAAGTTAGAATAAAGATTTAGAAGAACATCCCCAAAGGAAATACTGTACACGTTGTTCCTCATGCTGATTCAGTGACTGATGGTGCAGAAAAGCACCTTAGCTTTACGGTAATGATGTTATTTAAAGAGGTCCTAAGTTATGATACGACCAGTATGAACTTACTTATTACTATTGCGTTATATGTGTTATTGCGCCATGTTTCAATGTAAGTAGGATGTGAGACAAACATGTTTTGACCCTGCCGTATTATGAACCCCTTATGAGTACTAGTATATAAATGTGCATTTAAATAGATGGTATTACTTGACGAGTCTGTCACATGTAATACAACAGACTCAGTAGTCGTTAATATTTAATATATCACGGGTCCGCTCATGGCTAACAATATGGTATTGGTTTGGTCATTGTTGAAAGCCTAATCTTGATCTGCCCTATTGTTCACATCTCTGATCTTTGGTCTTTTTTATTTTTACGAAATTCGTAGGACGTTTTATGAAACAAAACAGTGGACTGAGCGCTAGTATTTTTAAGGACAAACCCAATAGAGGCATGCAAACAATCAGATAGAGAACCCAAAACAGAAAACAGTTACACAAAACACAAGCGGATATTCCTTGCTACTTACAGTGGAAGACGGAAAGAGCCTGTTTGAGAAGAAATTGGAGCAAGAGGGAATTCGAATAATTCAGCCCCTCCCCGTAATCGATCTCTCCTGTACTGGCTAGGTTAATGAAGTTATCGAAAATCAGCGGAATAGAACGACTGAATTATTCGGGTTAAGCAAGAGGGAAAACAAATTAAAATGAAAGACTAAAGTAATAACAGAAAAGAGAGTTTGTTCCTACAAGGGAGTATTGAAAGGTTTTCGAACACATTTTACTTTAAAAATACTTTCGAAATATACAAGCGCTTGACCATTCTGACAGTTAACATTCCCCCCTTTACTATAAAAACTACGATGAATTACTATCAATTTTTGACCCAGTTACTTAACCAATCAAAACATAAATATAGTAACAAGATTATACATGTTTTTGTAAGTCAATGACCTCCTCGCACTTTAAAAATATCAACTTATTTACATACGTGAACTAGATACATGATTAAACACCTGGGAAAGAAAAATATTTAAATACAAAAATTGGAGGTTGAAACGAATTAAAGGAAAAGATTAAAATATATGATTATGAATAAGGTAAAATAAAGGTATATGATTCTTTTATGAAGTAAACAAACAACATATTTTCCGATAGGGTAATCTAATCTGCTACGGCGAATCTAGCTTATTCTTTACATCAGTAAATATTTCTATTTCACCACGATAATTGACAAGTTGTCAAAAAAGTGCTACTAAGAGGAACAAATACAGCAAAAATAACACCGAAATACGAGAAGAAATGAGCGCATGTTTGTTGTCAAAACAAAACGAATTAGAATAAGATAAAAGAATCATTTATTCATCTATGCGGAATGCCATGGACATTTGATTGAAAACACATGTAGGTAATTGGTTGCTTTCTTCTTTAATCAAAACTGAGAAGCACGCTGCTATACAATTTATCTTTCGCGTGTCTTACTCGTGCATTTGCCATATTTATTTATGTTCTCTTTTCAGCAGATCATATTTCAAACATGTGTGGATGGATGTGTCCAGCCCGGAAAAAAGATCAAAGTTGACCGTCAACGATCCCAGGATTTACAGCTCCCTACGTAGAATGATGAAAAATGACTGGCTTTTTGATTCTTTGTTCCATTGATTATTGATATGAAATCAAAGAAAACAAAAAGAATAAAAGAAAAAGTGATGATTATCTTATTTTTGCAATGAAATGTGTAGAAAGGCGTTTTATGTATACTGTTTTCCTTGAAATGGGTAGAAAGGCGTTTTATGTATACTGTTTTCCTTGAAATGGGTAAAAAGGCGTTTTATGTATACTGTTTTCCTTGAAATGGGGAGAAAGGCGTTTTATGTATACTGTTTTCCTTGAAATGTGTAGAAAGGCGTTTTATGTATACTGTTTTCCTTGATGTTTTTTTTTTAATAGTTTTATATAAAAATAAAAAGAACTTTGACTAAAATTTCGACAAATGAGACTATTAGTTTATTCTAAATATTGCTATATTTCCCGACAGTGATATTTCTTTTGGTTCATACCTACGAAATGTAGATTTTCTATCAACTTTACATAGTATGAATATTATCTCATGAATATGTGCAATAGTCTAATTTATATATATATATATATATAAATAAACACTGCTCCGTAATTGCGCACACTTATGTCCTTTGCTCCATGGATATATATATAGCTGTCTCATTGGTAATAATACCACAATTTACTAATTTTTATAGTTGTCAATCGGAAAACGTGTTTTAGCTACAAACAATGGTAAACGTTTCAGTTTCTATATATCTAGCAACAAAGAAGTCCGAACTAAAGTTCTTTGTTGAATGAATAAACATATAGAAATACAATACTGCTTCCGTACCTAAAAGTTTCTATAACTGTATATTGTTTGTAAACCTTGTGTGTAATGCTTTGATAAATAATCTGTTTAATGCAAAAAGTGAAACCCTGACGGGTTAAAATGCAAACATAGTATACACAAGTGACAAGAAACATAATACGTGATAAATGTTTTAAACAAGTCAAGTTGATATTAAATGAGTGCAGTTCATCAGCTGTTCATATATTGTCTATAAACTAAAATTCCAAATCCCTGGGACAATGTTACCCTACGACGGGTGCCGCGTTTCTGGTGAAGGTTTATAGTCAAGAGATTGTCGCTGAGAACGCTTGTCTCTTAAACACGTTAAAATGTGTTGTTTTCATTTGTTTTTGCCTCAGTGGTTCACTTTACAGTGCAATCAAAGATTTCAACTAGGATACACGTTTGCATTCTTTTATTTTCAACAAATAAGTATAAATATATACAGTAAAATAAAGGTAACGTGAAAATTATTCTTACATAAGTTATAATAACACTTTATGCAGTACTTCAACAGTTTGAAGATCATTTAGATTAGTACATAATCAGTAAAGACTGTTGTAATATAAACTCCAATAATTTGACCATTAATTTTATTGCACTCTTGATTTGGTATAAAATGGGTAATACATTGTTCTTGTTTAAGTACTGTCGGTTAAGTCGTAAATATAGTAAAAGTCTAGTGTGGAGAGTAAATTAGGGGGAATTTCGAAGAGAGAGAAAGAAACTTTAATATCTTAGTTTAAACCTCCGATCCTTATAGTTATTCAATTGTATCTTCATTTTTTCTCAAAGACTGATGACGTTACCAGGGGTAGGGTCCAGAACTCTTACCTGTAAAAATAAATTTAAAAAGCTATAAAGGATTACCCCATCCATGACACAAAATCAATAAAAACACATCCAAAAACAAACAAAAATCAAGGACACAGCGTTGTTTTTCTGTTCTTCGTCTCAAAGTCTTTGTAATGTTTGTTGTCGAAGCCGATCTTTAGATGGTTCACGAGAGTCGGTTGTTTTAATAGTTTGAATGGAGTCTCATTGAAGTATACCAAATCATCGTGATATGTATATAAATCGAGTGAAAAGTCGTTAAAGGCGTATGTTTGCTTTGTCGCAATAATAGACCTCGCCAAGAGACCTTTGTTAAGCCATGAAGATTTTTTTTTTAATAATATGCATTTGCTGTTGTCAAAATTAACAAACACATTTATAGCTTCTTTTTAAAATTGATGGTTCATTCGATTTGTATTTTAATTGATAATTGGATTGGTCCATAGTATCACTATCTTGTCTCATATATTATACTTGTGTTTTTATATCTGCTCCTCATCGACGTCTTTGTCACTTAATTCTACATTATAGATCATTATACGTTTATTATAAATTAATGAACACAGGTGTTTAGCGGTTTATTATTTTTTATGCTTTAGTTCTCTATGTTGACAATAAATTTCTTGGAGGACAATGACAGAACTGAATGAAAATGATAATAACATTATTAATAATTTTCCACATGATTTATTAAAGCCATATGGCAGATAAGGTCAAGTTAATCAAATTAAGGTTTCTAACAGTAATTTGTACAACCTACACGACATGGTTAAAGACTTTAGGTACGGAGGTTTATCAAAACGAAGGATGATTTAGTTATCAACATCTATTAGTAAATATGTCATTTAAAAGGCGCAAATATTTACTTTTTGACCATCTGACAGAGGGATAAGAGATTTAGCCATCCTATATATTGGGTTGTTATACAAAACACGGGTCAACTTGGCCTAAATTTTGAAAGTTATTAATTTTTATCTATTTGTCTAATGTTAATTTGAAAATTAACGGTCCTGGGTCAGTCAAATTTTTCTTTTCCATAAAGTAAGAATGACAACAAACAAAAACGTTATTTTTTTAATCCAGCAATTTTGAGCGTTCCTGATGAAAGTAAATCTAGCAAGTTTGGGCATTTTCGATTAAAGTTTCAAGTTATTCCGACAAGTTTGGGCGTTCCTTATGAGAGTAAATCCAGCAAAGTTAAGAGTTCCCGATAAAAGTAAATCAAGACAGATTGAGCGTTTTGCATGAGGGTAAATTCAGTAAGCTAAAAGGTAAATCTAGCAAGTGTAATGAAGCGTTTACCGACGAAGGTGAATAAAGAAAGTGGGTGTGCCCATATACATTGAATACAATTTTTTACGAAGCTACAAGAACTCAACTGAAAACGAGGCTCATACCAAAATGATATTACAGCATCGGCTTGACAAATCAAAAGTATTTTTTATTGAAAAATATTTTGCTCTTTCAAAGACTAAATAGGAGTAAATACATTTTTATTTTACCCTAAATGATTGAAGTGTCTTTCTAAAACTGAAATTGAAACGGCTTAAACAGCCGATTCATAGTTGCACAATTTCTGTAAATAAACGTATAAAGAAGAACTTCACAGGTGTCTTTCTAGTTACTTGATCCTTAACCCTAATTGTTCTTCAATACCCAATAAATTATCTCTGTTGAAAAGAAACGATCGAAGATAGCATCAAACTCCTCAAATTTGTTACAACTGACTGAATAGATCTCCTATCAAAGGAGAAAATAACAAAAGTCTGTATGATGTCATGTTTACCTTTCTCTCAAACACAACTTTATAACAAAATATGAACGTATCGTTCAAGGTCTCTATTTTTCATTTATTTGTGTCAAAGTATATATACATGCCTTGATATCTTAGCTTTCCACTCCACATTTTATTACCTACCGTAATAACAAGTAAGTTTAGTCGTTGTGTTTTCGTAAAATAAAGGTTAGTCTTTGTTAAAGTTGCTCTTTCAAAAAATTATGCTCACTTTATCTTTGTTTCAACATAAAGAAGTACTTTCCATGAGTGTAGTTTTATCCTGTCTAGTACTATAGACAAAATTTCATAGAACGTTTCATTGCATACCTGGGTTGAGTTCAATATCGTAGCAGCTACGTAGCTGCTATCAATATCTATGTAGCAGTTAGTCTATAGCTACACGTTCAATAGTAAAAATCTACGTAGCACTACGTAGCAGCTACGATATTGAACGCGGTCCTGTTATAAGAAAATAACCATCACTGGAAATGACTTATGTTCACTCTTTTTCTTCCTGTGTTCAAACTTTAGTAACCATGTAACCTCAAGTTTCTAAAATATTATATAAAAACACAAATTAAACTGAAAAAAATGGTGCTTTGTAACATCCAAGATATATGTCTATGATACGGAATTTTTTAACTGCAACTTTCAAATGCAAGGGAATTTTAGTGTTTACCCTGTTTCGTATGTTTCGTATGCAACCGGATGTGACGTACTATGTCATATGATTTGGTGGTATTACAACTGAATAAAGAATGAAGAATTAGATCTGAAAACGAACAGTTGCTACAAATTTGAAGACTTTTGGTCATTTTACATTGCAGCATAATTGTTGAGTTCATCAAAATTTGCAGAACCATCCAATTAATGAACATGACAAAGATATAATTCCTCCAAAACACTGTCTGTTGAGCACTATTTATAAAAGAGTCGCACCATGAGAGTAACATGAGACTGGCTTCTGATATTTTTGTGTGTTTTTTGTCGATTATGAACGCTGGAAGACGTCGAATGAATTCGATTGTCTGTTTTCAAATATTTACCGCATTCATGTTCAGTAGCCTGTCACCATACACCAAATTGTAATCTTGGGAACCAAATATGTCTCACGTGTGAGAACAGGAACGATAATTTGATGCGATTCCGACATATTAAATGCAGACTTAACTGTTCTTCACACAAAATTTGGACTATTAATGACAGAAAGATAAAAAGGTTGATTTGAGAAGCATTGTCGTCTGTGTGCGTTTAACATAGACAAATAGCTCACTTAACTTGATTACAGGTGTAACAGGTATGGAAATTGAAGAACACCTGTGATCTCCATCAAAAGACGACGAGGACCACAACTGACCAATTACATGTCAATCACAGACCTTTACAAACTATCACTGAAATTTATCAGCTTTTAATTTAGTTAATTTATTGCATTCCTTCACAAATTGAAGCTCCATTAGAAACGCCTATAAACTGATTATTTCGTCAGATTGAATTCTTTATCACAGAACTGTGCCGTACTGAGAGAAAGAGGTAGTTGTAATCTCTTCGATAACGCATCACGTCTTTATTGTATCTTAACTTACGTAACAGACCATAGTTTGTCTTTTCAGATTCAGATACTGTTGAGCATAACATGCAATTTTCCCTTTCAAAGATATACTTTGGCACATGTCAGTTTTATTGTGAACCACTTAATAATAATTTCAAGAGATTCTTTTCAATCCATCAAAGAGGTCAGGTATGTAAATTTGATAGCAATTCCAAAGGTGAAAAACAATGGCTTAAACGCTAAGTATTTACCAAAAAATACACTGATGATGTATATTCAAATTCCTGCCACATTTATACTTGTATACAAACCCCTTCATTAAGTGAAATAGTAACAGACGGTGTGAATGCAGAAACTTTTTATGAAGCATATTTTGGAAAAAATAGAACTGAGTGATGACCAATAACATGTGTTGTAAACTTTGTAATATAGAACTGAGTGATGACCAATAACATGTGTTGTAAACTTTGTAATATAGAACTGAGTGATGACCAATAACATGTGTTGTAAACTTTGTAATATAGAACTGAGTGATGACCAATAACATGTGTTGTAAACTTTGTAAAATAGAACTGAGTGGTGACCAATAACATGTGTTGTAAACTTTGTAATATAGAACTGAGTGATGACCAATAACATGTGTTGTAAACTTTGTAATATAGAACTGAGTGATGACCAATAACATGTGTTGTAAACTTTGTAATATAGAACTGAGTGATGACCAATAACATGTGTTGTAAACTTTGTAAAATAGAACTGAGTGATGACCGATAAAATGTGTAATATAGAACTGAGTGATGACCAATAACATGTGTTGTAAAATAGAACTGAGTGATGACCAATAACATGTGTTGTAAAATAGAACTGACTGTGATGACCAATAACATGTGTTGTAAAATAGAACTGAGTGATGACCAATAACATGTGTTGTAATATAGAACTGAGTGATGACCAATAACATGTGTTGTAAACTTTGTAATATAGAACTGAGTGATGACCAATAACATGTAATATAGAACTGAGTGATGACCAATAACATGTTTTGTAAACTTTGTAATATAGAACTGAGTGATGACCAATAACATGTGTTGTAAACTTTGTAATATAGAACTGAGTGATGACCAATAACATGTGTTGTAAACTTTGTAATATAGAACTGAGTGATGACCAATAACATGTGTTGTAAACTTTGTAATATAGAACTGAGTGATGACCAATAACATGTGTTGTAAACTTTGTAATATAGAACTGAGTGATGACCAATAACATGTGTTGTAAACTTTGTAATATATATATATATAGAACTGAGTGATGACCAATAACATGTGTTGTAAACTTTGTAATATAGAACTGAGTGATGACCAATAACATGTTTTGTAAACTTTGTAATATAGAACTGAGTGATGACCAATAACATGTGTTGTAAACTTTGTAATATAGAACTGAGTGATGACCAATAACATGTGTTGTAAACTTTGTAATATAGAACTGAGTGATGACCAATAACATGTGTTGTAAACTTTGTAATATAGAACTGAGTGATGACCAATAACATGTGTTGTAAACTTTGTAATATATATATATATAGAACTGAGTGATGACCAATAACATGTGTTGTAAACTTTGTAATATAGAACTGAGTGATGACCAATAACATGTTTTGTAAACTTTGTAATATAGAACTGAGTGATGACCAATAACATGTGTTGTAAACTTTGTAATATAGAACTGAGTGATGACCAATAACATGTGTTGTAAACTTTGTAATATAGAACTGAGTGATGACCAATAACATGTGTTGTAAACTTTGTAATATAGAACTGAGTGATGACCAATAACATGTTTTGTAAACTTTGTAATATAGAACTGAGTGATGACCGATAAAATGTATAATATAGAACTGAGTGATGACCAATAACATGTGTTGTAAACTTTGTAATATAGAACTGAGTGATGACCAATAACATGTGTTGTAAACTTTGTAATATAGAACTGAGTGATGACCAATAACATGTGTTGTAAACTTTATAATATAGAACTGAGTGATGACCAATAACATGTGTTGTAAACTTTGTAATATAGAACTGAGTGATGACCAATAACATGTGTTGTAAACTTTGTAATATAGAACTGAGTGATGACCAATAACATGTGTTGTAAACTTTGTAATATAAAACTGAGTGATGACCAATAACATGTGTTGTAAACTTTGGATGACCAATAACATGTGTTGTAAACTTTGTAATATAGAACTGAGTGATGACCAATAACATGTGTTGTAAACTTTGTAAAATATAACTGAGTGATGACCAATAACATGTTTTGTAAACTTTGTAATATAGAACTGAGTGATGACCAATAACATGTGTTGTAAACTTTGTAATATAGAACTGAGTGATGACCAATAACATGTGTTGTAAACTTTGTAATATAGAACTGAGTGATGACCAATAACATGTGTTGTAAACTTTGTAATATAGAACTGAGTGATGACCAATAACATGTGTTGTAAACTTTATAATATAGAACTGAGTGATGACCAATAACATGTGTTGTAAACTTTGTAATATAGAACTGAGTGATGACCAATAACATGTGTTGTAAACTTTATAATATAGAACTGAGTGATGACCAATAACATGTGTTGTAAACTTTGTAATATAGAACTGAGTGATGACCAATAACATGTGTTGTAAACTTTGTAATATAGAACTGAGTGATGACCAATAACATGTGTTGTAAACTTTGTAATATAGAACTGAGTGATGACCAATAACATGTGTTGTAAACTTTGTAATATAGAACTGAGTGATGACCAATAACATGTGTTGTAAACTTTGTAATATAGAACTGAGTGATGACCAATAACATGTGTTGTAAACTTTGTAATATAGAACTGAGTGATGACCAATAACATGTGTTGTAAACTTTGTAATATAGAACTGAGTGATGACCAATAACATGTGTTGTAAACTTTGTAAAATAGAACTGAGTGATGACCAATAACATACGGGGAGCCGAATGGGACTCTTGTGGTTTTGTACTCAAAATTCAATTTTGTACGGACAAAAGTGACTTTTGTTCAACAAAAATAAGTTCAGTTTAACAAAATTTGTATCATACTACAAATTTATAATTTTGTCATACAAAATTATCTATCAGCGGACAAAAGTCACTTTTGTCATGACAAAATTCATTTTTGTTACACAGACTTGAATTTTGTTACCTAATTTGAAAATTGGGCGACAAAAGTCAATTTTGTATTCAAATTAGTTTAGTTTGGTTTCTGTGAACTAATTTGCATACAAAATCGACTTTTGTTACACAAAATTGACAAAAATGAATTTTGTCTCAACAAAATTGACAAAATTGACTTTTGTCTCAACAAAATTGACAAAATTGACTTTTGTCTCAACAAAATTGACAAAATTGAATTTTGTCTCAACAAAATTGACTTTTGTCTCAACAAAATTGACAAAATTGACTTTTGTCTCAACAAAATTGACAAAATTGAATTTTGTCTCCACAAAATTGATTTTTGTCTCACGAAAGTCATTTTTGTCTCACGAAAGTCAATTTTGTCTCATAAAAGTCAATTTTGTTGTTACAAAATTGAATTTTGTCGTCACAAAAATGAATTTTGTCGTCACAAAATTGACTTTTGTCTCAACAAAATTGACAAAATTGACTTTTGTCTCAACAAAATTAACAAAATTGACTTTTGTCTCAACAAAATTAACAAAATTGACTTTTGTCTCAACAAAATTGACAGAATTGACTTTTGTCTCAACAAAATTAACAAAATTGACTTTTGTCTCACAAAAATCAATTTTGTCTCACAAAAGTCAATTTTGTCTCACACAAGTTAATTTTGTCTCACAAAAGTCAATTTTGTCTCACAAAATTGAATCTTACCTCACACAATTGACTTTTGTGATTTAATTTCCATATCAGGTAACAAAAGTCAATTTTGTATGCAAATATGTTTAAATATGTTTATATTTGCATACCTTTTAGACAAAATTGACTTTTGTCATGACAAATATGAATTTCGTCTACACAAATGAATTTTGTCATCACAAAATTGAAGTTCTCACAAAACAAGTCTGTAGCACATAGTTTTGTAAGACAAAAATGATTTTGTTATGACAGAATTGAATTTTGTACAAAACCACAAGAGTCCCAATCGGCGCCCCGTATAACATGTGTTGTAAACTTTGTAAAATAGAACTGAGTGATGACCAATAACATGTGTTGTAAACTTTGTAAAATATAACTGAGTGATGACCAATAACATGTGTTGTAAACTTTGTAATATAGAACTGAGTGATGACCAATAACATGTGTTGTAAACTTTGTAATATAGAACTGAGTGATGACCAATAACATGTGTTGTAAACTTTGTAAAATAGAACTGAGTGATGACCAATAACATGTGTTGTAAACTTTGTAATATAGAACTGAGTGATGACCAATAACATGTGTTGTAAACTTTGTAATATAGAACTGAGTGATGACCGATAAAATGTGTAATATAGAACTGAGTGATGACCAATAACATGTGTTGTAAACTTTGTAATATAGAACTGAGTGATGACCAATAACATGTGTTGTAAACTTTGTAATATAGAACTGAGTGATGACCGATAAAATGTGTAATATAGAACTGAGTGATGACCAATAACATGTGTTGTAAACTTTGTAATATAGGACTGAGTGATGACCAATAACATGTGTTGTAAACTTTGTAATATAGAACTGAGTGATGACCAATAACATGTGTTGTAAACTTTGTAATATAGAACTGAGTGATGACCGATAAAATGTGTTGTAAACTTTGTAATATAGAACTGAGTGATGACCGATAAAATGTGTAATATAGAACTGAGTGATGACCAATAACATGTGTTGTAAACTTTGTAATATAGAACTGAGTGATGACCAATAACATGTGTTGTAAACTTTGTAATATAGAACTGAGTGATGACCAATAACATGTGTTGTAAACTTTGTAATATAGAACTGAGTGATGACCAATAACATGTGTTGTAAACTTTGTAATATAGAACTGAGTGATGACCGATAAAATGTGTAATATAGAACTGAGTGATGACCAATAACATGTGTTGTAAACTTTGTAATATAGAACTGAGTGATGACCAATAACATGTGTTGTAAACTTTGTAATATAGAACTGAGTGATGACCAATAACATGTGTTGTAAACTTTGTAATATAGAACTGAGTGATGACCAATAACATGTGTTGTAAACTTTGTAATATAGAACTGAGTGATGACCGATAAAATGTGTAATATAGAACTGAGTGATGACCAATAACATGTGTTGTAAACTTTGTAATATAGAACTGAGTGATGACCAATAACATGTGTTGTAAACTTTGTAATATAGAACTGAGTGATGACCAATAACATGTGTTGTAAACTTTGTAATATAGAACTGAGTGATGACCAATAACATGTGTTGTAAACTTTGTAATATAGAACTGAGTGATGACCGATAAAATGTGTAATATAGAACTGAGTGATGACCAATAACATGTGTTGTAAACTTTGTAATATAGAACTGAGTGATGACCAATAACATGTGTTGTAAACTTTGTAATATAGAACTGAGTGATGACCAATAACATGTGTTGTAAACTTTGTAAAATAGAACTGAGTGATGACCAATAACATGTGTTGTAAACTTTGTAATATAGAACTGAGTGATGACCAATAACATGTGTTGTAAACTTTGTAATATAGAACTGAGTGATGACCAATAACATGTGTTGTAAACTTTGTAATATAGAACTGAGTGATGACCAATAACATGTGTTGTAAACTTTGTAATATAGAACTGAGTGATGACCGATAAAATGTGTAATATAGAACTGAGTGATGACCAATAACATGTGTTGTAAACTTTGTAATATAGAACTGAGTGATGACCAATAACATGTGTTGTAAACTTTGTAATATAGAACTGAGTGATGACCAATAACATGTGTTGTAAACTTTGTAATATAGAACTGAGTGATGACCAATAACATGTGTTGTAAACTTTGTAATATAGAACTGAGTGATGACCGATAAAATGTGTAATATAGAACTGAGTGATGACCAATAACATGTGTTGTAAACTTTGTAATATAGAACTGAGTGATGACCAATAACATGTGTTGTAAACTTTGTAATATAGAACTGAGTGATGACCAATAACATGTGTTGTAAACTTTGTAATATAGAACTGAGTGATGACCGATAAAATGTGTAATATAGAACTGAGTGATGACCAATAACATGTGTTGTAAACTTTGTAATATAGAACTGAGTGATGACCAATAACATGTGTTGTAAACTTTGTAATATAGAACTGAGTGATGACCAATAACATGTGTTGTAAACTTTGTAATATAGAACTGAGTGATGACCGATAAAATGTGTAATATAGAACTGAGTGATGACCAATAACATGTGTTGTAAACTTTGTAATATAGAACTGAGTGATGACCAATAACATGTGTTGTAAACTTTGTAATATAGAACTGAGTGATGACCGATAAAATGTGTAATATAGAACTGAGTGATGACCAATAACATGTGTTGTAAACTTTGTAATATAGAACTGAGTGATGACCAATAACATGTGTTGTACACTTTGTAATATAGAACTGAGTGATGACCAATAACATGTGTTGTAAACTTTGTAATATAGAACTGAGTGATGACCAATAACATGTGTTGTAAACTTTATAATATAGAACTGAGTGATGACCAATAACATGTGTTGTAAACTTTGTAATATAGAACTGAGTGATGACCAATAACATGTGTTGTAAACTTTGTAATATAGAACTGAGTGATGACCGATAAAATGTGTAATATAGAACTGAGTGATGACCAATAACATGTGTTGTAAACTTTGTAATATAGAACTGAGTGATGACCAATAACATGTGTTGTAAACTTTGTAATATAGAACTGATTGATGACCAATAACATGTGTTGTAAACTTTGTAAAATAGAACTGAGTGATGACCAATAACATGTGTTGTAAACTTTGTAATATAGAACTGAGTGATGACCAATAACATGTGTTGTAAACTTTGTAATATAGAACTGAGTGATGACCAATAACATGTGTTGTAAACTTTGTAATATAGAACTGAGTGATGACCAATAACATGTGTTGTAAACTTTGTAATATAGAACTGAGTGATGACCAATAACATGTGTTGTAAACTTTGTAATATAGAACTGAGTGATGACCAATAACATGTGTTGTAAACTTTGTAATATAGAACTGAGTGATGACCAATAACATGTGTTGTAAACTTTGTAATATAGAACTGAGTGATGACCAATAACATGTGTTGTAAACTTTGTAATATAGAACTGAGTGATGACCGATAAAATGTGTAATATAGAACTGAGTGATGACCAATAACATGTGTTGTAAACTTTGTAATATAGAACTGAGTGATGACCAATAACATGTGTTGTAAACTTTGTAATATAGAACTGAGTGATGACCAATAACACGTGTTGTAAACTTTGTAATATAGAACTGAGTGATGACCAATAACATGTGTTGTAAACTTTGTAATATAGAACTGAGTGATGACCAATAACATGTGTTGTAAACTTTGTAATATAGAACTGAGTGATGACCAATAACATGTGTTGTAAACTTTGTTTCGACTACAGAATAAATAAACCGTGAATAAAATTGAGAATGGGAATGAGGAATGTGTCTCACTCTGAGAGACACCGTGAAATCCCGACCAACAGACAGAAAACAGTAGAAGGCCACCAATGGGTCTTCAAAACTGTGAGCGAGAAAATCCTGCACCCGGAGGCGGGCTTCAGCTTGCAAAACAAAAATGTGTACTAGTTCATTGAAAATGGACGTTATACTAAACTTCAAAATATATAAATGAACTAAAATTAAAACTCATACAATACTAACTACGCCAGAGGCTCCTGCATGTGGGACAGTCGAAATATGCGGCAGGGTTAAACAATGTTTTAGAACCCTGCAATTGATGATATTCATGAATTGTATCTTATTCCAAAAGAAATTAAATGCCCCAGAAATGTTTGCGGTGATTAGACTGTTTCATTACTTTATTTAGTTTCAGCTAGATGAATCAGTCTTGAGATCGATATTTTATTACAGAAATCTGTCTTCTAATTCTAATCAAATAACGACATTTACATGTTAAATGCATATAAATATAAGTCATAAAATGGTGCAATATCTTATAGGCGGCGACAGTTATATATAAGTCATAAAATGGCGCAATATCTTATAGGTGGCGACAGTTATATAATTAGTTTTACTGTATTGTTCAAATTAAAAATTATTGTTATTATACACGGTATATTGTTCGCGGGAAAGCCATGTTCCGCGTATTTATTTGTTTTGGTATAATGGTATATTTACCAATGAAACTACAATCCACCTAAAAGACGAAATAACAAGGATATTAACAACATAAGGTTCATGGGGTTACAAATCTGAAACGCGGAAATTTTCTCCACTATATTTTTTCCTTGATAATATTTTTGCATTGCAATTATCGTAACTAAAACCTGAAAGTTGGTAAATATGAAGGAGATGAGAACAAAAAATTAAATATAGGTTTTAAAAAACCCAACTTAAAAGATTGCTTGATGAAAAGGCGTGTTCTGGTGCAAGGACCGTCCTGGCATTGGAGTAAAGTCACGGTTAAGCCTTTGTGCATTGTAATGTTGCACAGTTATGGATTTGGGCCGAAGAATAAAATCATGCACAATGTTCCTTTGCTTTAGTGCTTGTAACTTATTATCAATATTTCCTGCCGTACTGAATATCAGAGGTTCGCCTCCTATATCGTCAATAGATAAGTCTAGCAATGCCGTCCATTTGTTAATCATGCATATTTGTTTCTTATATTATTTAGACGATTCAGTAAGCATAAGGTTTTCAAGGTATAAAGCTAGATGGAATAAACAGCTGCGCCATGAGCGCATGATACGCCCGACGTCTTGTGTGGAAGTTTTATGCAATAATCATAAATAGTTTCAGAGAAAGTTTTAAGCAATAACCATATATTGTTTTTGAGACACGGCGGGACATGTGAAACCCCCAACCCTGTTTTTTTTTTTTTACAAAAAACTAAATATCACTAAAATAAAATTTTGAATCAAAACCAAAAAGTATACAGATCTTTAGATTAATATAACAAAGAAGTGTGTAAAGTTTTAAGCAATAATCATAAATTATATTTGAGATACGGCGCGACATGTAAAAAAAAACCTCCCCTGTTTAACAAAATACTCAATAACTCCAAAATAAAGTTTTGAATCATCACCAAAAAGTATACAAATCTTTAGATTAATATAACAAAGAAGTGTGTAAAGTTTTAAGCAATAATTATAAATTGTTTTTGAGATATGGCACAACATGTAAAAAACCCCTCCCCCTTTTTTTACAAAATACTCAATAACTCAAAAATGAAATTTTGAATCATCACCAAAAAGTATACAGATCTTCAGATTAATATAACAAAGACATGTGTAAAGTTTTAAGCAATAATCATAAATCGTTTTTGAGATATGGTGCGACATGTAAAAAAAACCTCCCTCTTTTTTACAAAATACTCAATTACTCAAAAATAAAATTTTGAATCATCACCAAAAAGTATACAGATATTAAGATTAATATAACTAAGAAGTGTTTAAAGTTTTAAGCCATAATCAAGAATCGTTTTTGAGATACGGTGCGACATGTGAAAAAAACACACCCCTGTTTTAGTTACAAAGTGCCGTAACTCAAAAAGTATTAATCTTATTTGCACCAAAAATTATACAGATCATTTGACCATCAAAAGAAACAACTATGTTAAGTTTCATGAAATTTGGATAAGTCGTTCTCAAGTTATGGTGCGACATGTTTACGCCGGACAGACAGACAGATGGACGGACGGACACCGGACATTTGTATACCATAATACGTCCCGTCAAAATTTTGACGGGCGTATAAAAATCATAACCGTCTTGAAAGATATGCAACTTATAGGGTATAGCTGAGAGACATAAATCTTTCTCTGTCATCAATCATAAGGTGTTTGTTTGTACGTTTGTATTGACAACTTATCAATAAAATGATGATCTATAATAATTACATGTGTAAAGAATAGGGTCGTTGTTCTACTTACAAACAACCAATCAAGTCTCAGTCATAGTGTATGTTGTAAAGGGATCTGGGGTGAAAATAAAGACATTCAGGTGTAGCCGATGTTTTTTCTTTTTCTCGGCTTTCCAAGGTAACCAAAATAATGTTGCTGTGTACACAACAAATTGAATCTAGTGCTCTACCTAAAAACGTTGACCCTCTGCCTATCAAGTGTCCTATGATATTCTTATATATATATATTATACAATTATTGACTTTTGATGAGGTTGATGCAATGATTTATCAACCCAGAGATGTGATATTCACCAAGGCCAACGGCCGAGGTGAATATCACATCTGGGGTTGATAAATCATTGTATCAACTGATATCAAAAGTCAACAATTGCTTTATTATATGACTCTTTAGTTCTCAGTGTCATTTTCATATTTTTAGATTGTGAAATATATCCTTGGCATACCTGCCAACTGTCACTATTTGCGGGGGATTTCCCCCATGGAGGTTCCCAAATTGAAATTTTTAAAGAGCAATTATGTCCACAATTTTAACAAAACAATTAATTTTACAATGAATTGAGGCTTATAAAAGTATGAAGAAGCCAAAAAACAACATTAAACTGTATTTGAAGACCCCCTTGAAGGTTTTTTAGGAGTATGGCAGCCATCTTGCACGCAAAACCCCCATGGGCATTTTGAAAACTTGGCAGGTATGCCTTGGTTAGATGGTATTTTGCCTAGACTGTTTTTATTTTATGTTTGGGTTTGATTTTTAGGCATATTTAATTCTGCGTAATTAAAACTAGAAGAATATTGTATCATTTCAATTTTTAGTTTTTCAGTAGCTACTTCTGCTGCTCCAGCCATACTTTGTTGCCGGAAACATGTAACTGTCGTCTGTTAGATCAAAACGATTTTATGTCGAGCGCGCTGATTGGTTGATATTTATTCGGTCGTCCAATTAAAAACCATTTTATTTATACATCCCTTAAATAGCTAACAAGAATTCCCCGTTTCTATATTAAGGTACACGGACGCTGTTCCAAATCTTATATTAACCTCTCGTGATTTTTGACGCGGTGAATATAATGTTTTATCAAAGAGGATTTCCTATGCTTTTAGCCAATGAGAAAACAGAAAATTTATAGTCATATAATAAATATATATATAACGTTGCTCGAGCTCTGCCTTTCAGGTGTCCTATGATATTCTTATATATATATATATAACGTTGACCCTCTGCCTTTCAGGTGTCCTATGATATTCTTATATTAATATATAACTATGAAATAGGAAAACTGAACCTTTGTATAGTTGTACAATAAAATACATTTTTTATATAAATCAAACATTTTTTTCATGGTCCTAGTTTTGACACGGTAAGTGACATTTTGTCACCGAGAGAACATAACAATGTTGCGAAGAGTGACACTTAATCTGGTATAAAACACCATAATACAATTTTACGGTTTACTGAACGACAGTTAATGGTTATATCAGGATATTATTGGGATCGGTTCTCACAGCATGGGTTTTGTCGCGTTTAAATAAACGATGAGCGTGCCAAATTATGTCACCAGGTTTGATCTCGCTGTTGGAAATCGTCATCTACTTTAACTATTATATAAATCGAGTTGTTCTGTCTGACAGATAAATCCCTCAAGACACGTATTACGGGTATTTGTTTATTTGTGCCATCTACATGTAGAGATGTTGAATTCTGGGAAATTGGTACGTTATAATGATCAACCGGTATGTCTGCAAGAATTTCTAGAAATTATAGTAAATTCTTTTAATGTGGCTTCATCAAATAAGAAGGGGAAAAAATACACATAAACGGATACTCCATTTACTTATGAAAACCGTATTCCAATTTTGTTACGATTCGACATTTTTGTTTTCTTTTGTAGTGTCTAAAATATTATAAAAAGAGCTAACCCGAATAATTCTGTCCTTCATCGAAATCGACCGCTCCTGCTTGCGAGTGGTAATGTGTTGAAGCCATCGTAAAGCAGCGGAATTCAACGACTAATTGTTCGGGTAACTAAAGCGCAAAACTATACGATGTTAGTAGTTCAAATACATTTCAAATCATCAATTTTGCGAACACAAAGGTTTCCTCCTTTTTTGGAAATTACATAACAATACTTCATGTATGTACAGTGCACTTTGTTTCAAACTGTGTATAAAATATGAAAACTATGGTGATTACAAATGAAATATTTCCCTAATTCTTTAGGTTATAACTTAAGATGAACAAGAAGGGGGTGACCTTTTCACTTTACTTGTTATAAGAGTCGGAACATGCATTTAAACTTATGCAGCTCTAAAACACACGCCGTCCTATGGGCCAATGATTGGAGAGACATATATAGTAAAATACACGTGTGTGTCTCTGATGGTGGACAAGGAACACTTTTAATATTTTACTTAGCCTGTAAGATCAAGTTTAGTACCCTGATAATAATATTATAAAGTAAGAGATCACAGAGGACAGATTTTTAACAAGACATGTTCTCTTTTCTTATATGCCTTGATAGCCATGAAGATAGCGAATTAAATTGCTGCGTTCGATCCCCTAAATTAGAGACCCAGTAAATTGCATGCGATTGAGACTTTCGCCGGTCTTTATTATGTACAATCTATTGTACATCTATTGTGAATTTCAACCATCGTAAAAAATGTTTCGCAGACTTCGGATATTAACGAATGTTTTGCAGCCTTGTGGAACTTGAGGTTTGTCATCATTTTCTAATATTATATTTTGATGCACCCTGTTTCGTTACTTTAACCTGGGTACAATATATTAACACATATATATTATGTCAAACAATTTCTTATGAATTTTGATGTGGCTTTAGCCTAGCAATATGACACATACTTAAGACTGCATTTAACTATTTGACATATGTTTATATCGTTAAGTACATTTCCTTTAGATTGGTAGACACAGTTTATGTCATGTAATTAAGGATATTAACAGTTACATATACACGTAATTATCGTTCATAATGTGTGTTGTCAACTTTCACTGCCCCTGACACTTCAACAAAAACTCTATGTTAAATTTACAGTAATGTACATTAAAAATCGTTGTTTAATTCACATTATAGAGATAGTACACAGTAAATGTTTGTAAGCTGACATATATATGTCAACCCTCAGGGCAAAGGGCAGACTGATTAAAAAAAATGTCGAAATAATTTTTTTATTTTCTAATTTTAATGTTTTTAATTAATTATTTTTTAGAGAAAATAATTCGGGGAAAAGCAATCTCATATATCAAGATCTGAACGTCTTAAATCCTCTTCTTGTTTCAGTACAATATCTACAACAGCAAGTTTTTTTCTATATAAATTACTTGAAAAGTCGCCAACTAAAATTTCTTAAATTTATAAGATATTTTATAAAATGTATTTACAAACTCATGATCATGCGGTTTTAATCGGAATGTCTATTATCCATAAGATCTATCAAATTTTATTTCTTCAATTTACAAGATTAAAATATTTTGTATAACGTCTGGAAAAATGCTGACGTGTATAATGTCTATTTCTTTTACGGTATCAAATCATCTTTTCGTATACTTGTACGCCTGAAAATTAGAAGGAGGTGCGGATATAAGCCATTGTGATTGCAACCTCGAGAAACAAAAGCAAAAGAGTTATAGAAAGACAAGAAGATATGGTGCGATTGCCAATGACACAACTCTCAAAAAGAGACCAAATGACACTGAGAAATTAACCACTATAGGTCATCGTACGGCCTTCAACAATGAGCAAACTTACAAATTAATATTTTCCAAATTCCGTAGGTTAAAACTTAAAATTATGAAACCTAGCTGCCCGAACAAGAAAGGGATGACGTCGTCCTATAATGTCGACTTGACTGGTTAAAAGTCTCATACCCATACTTCATACGTAGCCAGCTTTGATAGGCCATGAAATGACAAATAAAAAATATGCTTGTTTCGTCATCTGATTCTTTTCAATGAACAAAACGAACCATATTCTTATTCTACTTAAAAAAAAGCACAAATACAAAAGAAAGAAACATAATTATGTTTGTTTTCCTCATTTGTGTCTTCTTCTTTGCACCTTTACCTTCCCGTGAATCTGCCAGTCGCTGATCCAGCAACTCTTGAAAAAGACGGGTTATCATTCTTAGGATGTAGACCTTTAGCCATTTGCCAAATCCATAGGTTCATTCAACCTATGCCAACATTTTGAAATTTAGGTATAAAATTGTGTGAAAAAACGTTGGCATAGGTTGAATAATTTGTTACAGATTAAGTGTTATAAAAACATAAATTAATAAGGGATCAGTTTCAATTTGGATGATGGAGTTTCAAATTAGAGACACAAAATTTAACCATAAATCTCACAACTCAATATAATTATTAAAAAAAACATTGGGAACTTGCATTTTTTAAAACTAAAACAAAGTAAATAAATGGTGCATTGTCCCACTGGAAAGTTGAACCAAAAAATCACTATTTTTTTTAATTTATTTTAAATTTTATATTCTAAAATTACTTTGATTTTAAAAAAATTCTGTTGAAGTATGTTATATTTGTATATTTTGTTGCTTGTTTATGTATGCTTCATATTAAATACAACAAAATAATGAACAAAAAATTAAAATTTGCTCAAATGAAATAGCTTTTTTCTCTTTTTTTCTCAAGTATTGTTATATTTAAGCGTTAAATTTTAGAAATTTAGTCTATTTTTTATAATTTTTATAATAATATTTAGTTCAACTCAATTTTTCTAGTATCAAGGGTTTTATTTTACAATTTTTGTCTTCTAGAATTTTTTGATATTTCCATTTTTATTACAACATAATTTTTCAAATTACTTTATTTTTGTTTTGAATTTTTAACTAATTATGAAAAGTAATATTTAATGCTAAAATATACTGACTGTATTTTACCTTTTATTAATTAATAATTGTTATAACAACACCCTTTGTATTTCGTTTGTAGGCATAGGTTGAATATGTTTTTATCAAATGTTGGCATATGTTGAAGACACCGTCAGTCCTACCTATTTAAGAACTCTAGAGGGGATATAGCAGGATTATGAACTTTTGACACGTGCGTATCAAGAGGATAAAGCAGGATTAAGAACTGGCAGTATTATCATTGGAGGTCGGAATTATAACTGACCAATAGGATTAGCACCATGAGTCGCCAGACAATTGAATTATATACTTGTCATCATATGATTCTACAGTTGTCCAATGTCTAATACAGTATCAATTTTATTTTGCATATTTATATGAACCTCTTAAATGGAAGTACATTGTAGATACTATACATTTTCTTTTAAAAACAAATATAAATCCTCTAACATCTTTCCCAATCCCCACAACCGGTGATCAATGGACCGCTTATAGAAACCAACACATAGCCCTGTGAGAAAGTACAAACAGGGGAGGATCTCACATCATTTGCATCTGTTTTCAAATACGAAAAATTCGAAGCCTTAGATTATGTTTACTGTAACAAGACAAAATTGTTTAAAAAAAAATCTTTTAAACTAAATTGAAATTTATGTTACATATAGTTTAGTTTATTGAATAAATGAAAATGTGTACCCCAATGGGGTTGAAGGCACATATAAATCAACACAATACATCATACAAAAATAACAACAAAAGAACAAAACATATATATACATATATGTTATAGGTCTAGCAGTTGGGCAATTATACGATTATTACCCTTGTATCTGAAACAGTTCAAGTACAATTTTTCGAGTACAAGAGAGAGAAAAGGGAAAATGTGAATACTTGTAGTAATTTGAAATGTAAAAAAAGATATGTTTCCTGCGACGTGTTCGTGTTAAAACAGCTAACAATGTTTTCAAGAATTGTTAAGCTTTATGTAATATCTTATGATAAAGTGGCATGGCTATTACATGTTTATCATAATGAGATTAACCCAATCAACTTCACGTATCAATCTTGCACACGTGTCTCTACTTCACACCTTCGGTGGTGTAAATCAGTTTACTCTGTAGTTCACACTTGGTATGGTTATGATTTCCAGTAAGTTTAACTGCATTTCAAAGACGGGGAAATTGCTGAATGTTATTTTTATTGGCTTCAGCAATATGCGTAAGCCAACATGTTAATGCATGTTACCGCTACGCGACCTATCCTATATTAACATAGTATTATAATTCATATATCCCTTAGTTTTTTATACTAATAATACAATGTACAATGTTTCCCTTCGTCTAGCACTAAAGGTACCCATCAAGAGCCGCCTTAAATTAATTTCCAAATGTTATTATTTTGTTATTGCGATCTTTTAATTAAGTAAAGGTACCGTATCTTTTTAATTTCTGGATTATTTGATTAATTTAAAATTTTACTCTGACCGATCGAAGACACTGAAAAATGAAGACTAGGGAAGAATAGACATTTATATAACCAAGTATGAAAACCCCTTGGTGTATCAAGCAATATTTGTTGTAATCCTATTTACGTGAGAGGTGTAGTATATCCAGAGAAAAATAAAAATTGATACTTCTATTTTTCCTAAAGAAAGAAAGGTTCGTATCATATTTGATTACAATGACAACTGAAATATTTCCTGAACATTGAAATAAAATAAATAGATAATTTACCCAGTAAGAAGATGATGTGTCATTTGTTATTTTGGCTCATTGACAAAAGTAAAATTATCTGGTCAATAAATAAAATAAATTTCTCTTTCTCTTTCCTTTTCTTTCCTAAATTCCTGTGTGTCATTTTGATGGGTGACAAGTGTCAGGAAGAAAAGACGAACAAAATGTTTATATTTAAACAAACAATCAAGCCTCCCTCCCCAGTGGTTGTTTAACTTGTCATTAATTTTCTGCTCGCTCGGTTACAGTGGTTATGTATGTTAATAGGTGTGTGGTCACTTCTCATATACTGTCATCTCGCGGATTTCAGGTGGTCAGTTCTCATATACTGTCATCTCGCGGATTTCAGTTGGTCAGTTTTCATATACAGTTATAATTCACGGATTCATAATAGGGCGGTAATAATAAGAAATATTTTCGCCGAGTATATCGAGTCGCAAAATGTATAACGGATACTAATTGGTTATTTTACTGTCCATTCAAAGTTTAACCTAATAAAACAAGAGGCTCTCAAGAGCCTGAATCGCTCACCTGAATTTTTTTGGTTTAATCTCTCATCAATGATTATTTTGGCTTTTCAATTTATTTAAATGTTCTTTGAATCGTCCTATTTTCTTCAAAAGCAAAAAAAAAATCATTTTCCCCTATGTTCTATTTTAGCCATAGGAGCTATGTTTCTTGACATACAAGGAAATGAAATATAAAATTTATACTAGATACTCTGAAACTCATTTAGCCTAAGTTTGGCTGAAATTGATACAGCAGTTTCATAAGAGAAGATTTTTTAAAGTAAGTCAACATGATGAACAAATTGTGAAAAAAGTCTTTAAAGGGCAATAACTCCTAAAGAGGTCAATTGACAATTTTGGTCAAATTGACTTATTTGTAGATCTTACTTTGCTGATCATATTTGCTGTTTACCGTTTATCTTTATCTATAATAATATTCAAGATAATGACCAAAAACTGCAAAATTTCCTTAAAATTACCAATTAAGTGGCAGCAACCCAACAATTGGATGTTTGATTCATCTGAAAATTTCAGGGCTGATAGATATTGACCTAATGAACATTTTTACTCCATGTCAGATTTGCTCTTAATGCTTTCGTTTTTGAGATATAAGCCAAAAACTGCATTTGACCCCTATGTTCTATTTTAAGTAACGGCAGCCATGTTTTTTGACGGATCAAAAATCAAAGCACACACTTTGTGCAGGATAATCTAAGGAACAACCATGCTAAGTTTTAACCAAATCCATTCAGTAGTTTCAGAGGAGAAGATTTTTTAAAGTTAGCAAATATGATGAACAAATTGTGAAAAATTGTCATTAAAGGACAATAACCCCTTAAGGGGTCAATTGACAATTTTGGTCATATTAACTTATTTGTAGATCTTACTTTGCTGATCTTTTTTGCTGTTTACAGTTTATCTTTATCTATAATAATATTCAAGATAATGACCAAAAACTGCAAAATTTCATTAAAATTACCAATTAAGTGGCAGCAACCCAACAATGGTTTGTTTGATTCATCTGAAAATTTCAGGGCTGATAGATCTTGACCTAATGAACATTTTTACTCCATGGCAGATTTGCTCTAAATGCTTTCGTTTTTGAGATATAAGCCAAAAACTGCATTTGACCCCTATGTTCTATTTTAAGTAACGGCGGCCATGTTTTTTGACGGATCAAAAATCAAAGCACACACTTTGTGCAGGATAATCTAAGGAACAATCATACTAAGTTTTAACCAAATCCATTCAGTAGTTTCAGAGGAGAAGATTTTTTAAAGTTAGCAAATATGATGAACAAATTGTGAAAAATTGTCATTAAAGGACAATAACCCCTTAAGGGGTCAATTGACAATTTTGGTCATATTAACTTATTTGTAGATCTTACTTTGCTGATCTTTTTTGATGTTTACAGTTTATCTTTATCTATAATAATATTCAAGATAATGACCAAAAACTGCAAAATTTCCTTAAAATTACCAATTAAGTGGCAGCAACCCAACAATGGTTTGTTTGATTCATCTGAAAATTTCAGGGCTGATAGATCTTGACCTAATGAACATTTTTACTCCATGGCAGATTTGCTCTAAATGCTTTCGTTTTTGAGATATAAGCCAAAAACTGCATTTGACCCCTATGTTCTATTTTAAGTAACGGCGGCCATGTTTTTTGACGGATCAAAAATCGAAGCGCACATTTTGTGCAGGATATACTAAGGAACAATCATGTTAAGTTTCATTCAAATCCATTCAGTAGTTTCAGAGAAGAAGATGTTTGAAAAATTGTTAACGACGACAGACGACGACGACGACGACGACGGACGCCAAGTGATGAGAAAAGCTCACATGGCCTTTTAGGCCAGGTGAGCTAAAAAGGGAACAGCCCTTCTTATATATACCATGCACGTTTCTTTCTTTTTTAATTCATAAGCTCAACATGCGTACAGTTTATTTTAGTTGCGTTTTCAGTTTCCAAATGACATTTTCACTAATCCATTCATTCTTGTTTAGTTGAAGGGATGAATGAAGACGTTTTCTACACATATTTCCTGTGTGATATATTTTTAAGTTCATTAACTTTTTCAAAGTCCTATAACGTATCTTGCGGTTGCTTTTAGTTTAGTTTTGATTAAGTGTGTATATATGTGTGGGTTTTCTCTCTGTCTACTTCAGCAATATGGGAGATATGTATGAAACAAACCACAAACATACAAGTACAAAGCTAGCCGTACTTAAACCTATACTGGTTTACTTTTACAAATTGAGACTAGGATGGAGTGTTGTCTCATTTGAACTCATACAACGTTTTTGTGTTTCTATCAAACATTTGAACCCATTTTCTTGTCATTTATGAAACTATCTATCCAAATCTAATCAGACTATATCCATGTCAAAAACTGCCATATTGGTCTCAACGGCATAAGGAAAATGTAGAAAATGTAAGAAATATGTGAAGAAGATTAGAAATTATCTTTATATAATTATCCTCACACATCTGATAAGAAATCATCTCCTTGATCAAGTCAGACGGTCGGTGTTCGATTATAATTTACCAAACTATTTTGTAAACATTCTTCAATGATGATGTTAGAATTTGGACAGAATGTAACATATCAGACACGTGACAGAGCTGATGTTAATGAATCACATGATCCCAGTCTATCATCACCGACGTGAACTTTGACACATTCCGTAGTTATACCATACCGATCATCTCTGTCAGATTATCTTGTGGCTAGTAACTATTAATTTAATGCCAAATAGTTCGCCAATTTATTGCATTGTATACATTAATTAGAAACAAGTATGTGACAGATTTACATGTATTTGTATTAGGTCAGTATTGAAACAGTACGCTACCAAATAAGACTACTTCTTAAATAAAAGAAACCTAGACAAGAAAGTTACTTATTCGCTCAAATTATGGTAATGTATAAATGGTCAATGTAATGCTTCAATGATCAGATTGAGATACTGGGTCTTGAAAAAATATCTTAATAAATATAAAATTTACAAACATTTGATTATAAAAAGTATATTGGAATATGAATTCTAGAAATACATTAAAATGCATTTTCCACTTGTTAGTTCATGCTTGTTGTAAGTTATTTCTCAGTGCCATTTAAAACTTGCATGTAGCGACCTGGCAGTGACATATTCAACTTGCATTTTGGAGCGCCTCTACCGCGGCCTGTTTTGCCGTGGCACTAACTCTCTCCAAGTATTCTCACTGATCCATTCTGAAACTTATGTTTTAGAAAAGGAATAAATACATTTCCGCGTAAGGAACAAATGGTTCATTTTTTTGCCCAAAATTTCATGTTTCTCATCTTGCTTTATAATTTTAATAATGTTAATAATGTTAACATACAAGACACAAAAGTATCATAAAATATTAAAATTTCATTCATCAGTACCATTCAAATATTAAGTAACTAACTGTATGTTTTGTAGTCTAAAATCACATGAGTGATCTGTTATGTATATTAAAGGAAACGTTTATAAATTATGTAACATTTATAATTATAAGGGGAAAAATGGCAAGGAAGAAATAAAACAAAAGTAAACGACAATCCGGTCTACAACTCAAAAGGGAAGTCAACAACGAAATAAATTTCAACAACACAAAAGTTTTAATTTATTATGATTAATACTAAAAAGGTCGACAATTTTATGATTTATGATCTACATAAGTAAATAGTTTTGACAACATTAATGATATAGGATCGCGTGCCTGTATAGCCCGGATGTCAGATGTACAGGATGATAAATGATATCAAACGCTAATAAAATAAACACATATCCATATCACATATCGTATTAATTAGTTTCCACTCGGAAACGGACCTTACTACGGCTTTACTTTTCCCACAAGGCCGTCAGTGTTTAATCTTATATTGATTATTCGGGTTGAAAAAATAACATGGATGTGTGAAAATGTCTGATTAAAAGCTTCGTTTTCTGGTTAACTTCTCCTATTCGCGACAACTTCCGTATATCAAGAAATACCCATATTGTTATTCTCCCTTCACACTGTTATGATCGCTACTCCTTTTTATTTATCAACATTTTTGACAACTGCATGAAAGGTTTCACGCAAATCAGACTGGCCAAAAATTGTACTGCCCCTTATTTCAAAAGTTGGAGCAGAGACCAACATTTAGTGAAGGCCTTCGTCACCTTACACGACGCATCAACCGACAAAATCTATTCCTCTAGGAATTTTGTAGATCTATAGATTCTATAATTCGTAAATTTGTAGATTATTACGATTCGTAGATTCATACGAATCGTATCTTCGTAGATCTGTAGATTCCAATGATTCCGGTAGATTATCCCATTACATCTATGATTATCATGATTCGTAAAGATTCCTATGATCCTTATATTTTAGATTCCAAAAATCCGAAGATTCGTAGATTATTATGATTCGTAGATTTTTAGATTCCTATAATCCGTAGATTTGTCGATTATTATGATTCGTAGATTCTTAGAATCCTATAATCCGTAGAATTGTAGATTATTATGATTCATAGATTTTTAGAGTATTATGATTCTTACATTCTTCGATTATTATGATTCGTAGATATAAGTTATGATTCGTAGATTCTTAGATTCCTTTAATCCACAGATTCGTAGATTATTATGATTCGTTCTTTCTTCGATTATTATGATTCGTAGATTATTATGATTCGTAGATCATTATGATTCGGTCATTCTTCGATGATCATGATTCGTAGATCATTATGATTCGGTCATTCTTCGATGATCATGATTCGTAGATCTGTAGATTATCATGATTCGTAGATTCGTAGATTATTATGATTCGTAGATCTGTAAATTATTTTGATTCGTATATTCGTAGATTTTTTTTATGATTCGTAGATTATTATGATTCGTAGATTGTTATGATTCGTAGATCTGTAGATTATTATGATCTATTATGATTCGTAGATATGATTCGTAACATCAGAAAAACTCAAAACAATATAATGCAATTCTTATCAAAACAATTCGAACTCACTTAAATATATACACATTATTTTAACTTATTCATTTATTCATACTAGAGGATGCCCGCGAATTCACGGTACAATATTGAGCAAGTGTATAAGACAGTCACATAGGATAGGGTTATTTTTCAAAAGAATTGCGTTTTCTATCGAAAAATTTGTTTCCAAGACAAATTTAGGAAGTATAAAACTATACATTTATACGGCATATCACAAATATTTCCGACTTAGTATGGTTTCAGAGAAGTTGCGTCACAATGAAATCAGTAGCCCTTTTCACAAAAAATCTTAAGATAAATCTTAAGATTTAATCTTACGAGTATCGTAAGAGAAATCTTAAGTCATTTTCACGAAGGCGGTCGTAAGATTATTTTTTATCTTAAGAGTATTCTTAAGTTTTTATCTTAAGTAAAAACTTACGACTAATCGTAAGATAAACAATTGCATAGCAACCTTGTTTTACTTTCGTTTCACATGCGCAATGACGACTTCCGATTATCACTTATAGTCGCCCCTTTGCCAATTTTCTCAAATTACAGTGTTGTCAAAACCTACGAAAAAGAAAACAATACGTATAATATGTTTTACACGCTGCATCAATATGTAGTACACCACCGGCAAATTCCGGTGCACGATTATATATGTAATGAGTGAGTAAATCGGAAAACAATATTATAAATGTGTGAGATTGTCACTCGCAAGTAAAACAGTAAAAGATGTAACGGAAAATGTTCGTGAACAAACAAGACGTGCAAATGCAAGAAAGCTATGGTACCGTGTGGAAGTAAATGTCATTTTAAGCATACATGCAAGAATACAATTAGCGATGAATACTAAGATCAACATCTATATTTAATGTTTCTGTAGCCTGTGAATTGTAAAATTAATACATTTTTTATACGTACCCGTCATTTTTTTTAAGATACAGTCTGTATCTTAAAAAAAATGACGGGTCAGTTTATTGTATTATTGAACGTTTTTATCGCATATTTGAAAAAAAAACCTATGGTCGAAATACTCATATGGTCCGGCCTGTTAATAACCAAACGAGTATAATACTCATATGGTCTGACCATACTGGCATACGCGTATGGTCCAAATACTCATATGGTCCGGAACATATACAATGAAGAAGTGACAGCGGATAATTATGCGAGAAATATATAAAATAAAAGAGAAGCATATATATACATTATTACAGAACTCAAGTATATTATAAAGAAGGTAAATTGTTGTTCAATAGATTATTATTTAATTTTTTGATGAGGTTATCTCTCATATAGTTATAGAATAGAATAGAATATTTTAATATTAAAGTGTAGTTCATCTTCAATGTCTCCATTGTTGCAGCAAAGACATACCCTACTCTGCTTTGGTATTTTTATATATCGCCCTCTTTCAATAGATGAAGTATGAGCACTTAACCTTAATCTACATAATGTCGATCTATCACTTTTGGATTTGCATTGATCAACATACGAGGGTCTTCTACCAGGTTTATATAGTATATTAAAAAAGTTTAATTTGTTTAGTTTGATTAGTGTCAGTCTCTTGCTTCTGGACGGCTATATCGTTGATTCTCTCTTGAATGGTTTTAAATACATTTTAATATCAATAGGATTTAGAGTTATTTTTTCCTGTTGCTTTTAGGGCAAGTGAATTATGAGTTTCAGTCTGCAAAAGTGATGCAGACGCAAAAGAAACAAGTGTTATGTATAGTTCATGTCTGCAGCGGCAGCACCTTTCTGGTGCTAGACTCAAAAGAAAATCACAAAAAAGCAAGGCACTGGTTTTGTAACGCTCGTCAAGCAGTTTGAAGTTGTTGGGTGTTACTATAATAGTCTTCCTATCAAAGAAAAAAGTACTACATGTATAGTATCAATTTTAATGTTTATGCTAAAGATTTTTAGATATTTAAAAAATACACATTTTTAGAGACTACTTATTCTAAAATTAAAGAATATCAATTTAGATAATTTTTTAAAGAAGACATTTTGGTATAGAGATTCCCTGTATGTTTCTATTTTTTTTTATTCTTAATGTCTATACTTTTATACTTCTATTAAAATCTTAATTAAGACCGGCAAAATATCAAAACTCCACTGCCTATTCAGAACATAACTGTCGCAGAAATTACGCACTGCAACTTGCAAGATTTTTCAAAGATTTTGTCAACTTGGGATATATATGCTTGGACGGATTGAACATCTGTATGACTGTATGTGATTAACAATTTGTACACGGGATATTGCAAGTAGTGTACTCAGCACTGGGAATTGCGAGAGCTAAAGTGAATGGAAACGTTGCTTTAAGCGGATGAATCATATATATATATATCTGCGCCGTTAATAATCATGTATCACGATGGGACACTGGACAAAATCCATATATTTTCAAAAAACATTGTGTTGATTTAGCGTGAATTTTGATAAAACAACTATACATATACTAAAAAATTAAATTGAGAATGGAAATAGGGAATGTGTGATGGAGACAACAACTCGACCATAGAACGGACAACAGCAGAAGGTCACCAATAGGTCTTCAATGCATGCAGTATAATGAAAGCCATCATTGCTTAAAAACAAGCACCTGAGATCACCCTAGTTTTTTTTTTTTTTTGGGGGGGGGGGGAGGAGAGAGGGGTGTTGCTGATTAGTTTTTAAGTTTTTATACGCCCGTCGTCTTTTAGACGGGGCGTATTATGGTATACCGTTGTCCGTCCGTCGTCCACACTTCGGACAATAACTCAAAAACCCTTTCACCAATTTCCATGAAACTTAAGTGAATTGTTTATATCTATTGACGTAAGCTCCCTTTCGTTTTTTTTTAATTTCAGATTTTATGTTTTGGATTTATGGGGCTTTATTCATAAAAAAGGGGGGATTTTCAACACTTCGGACAATAACTCAAAAAGGCTTTCACCAATGTCCATGAAACTTTGGTGAATTGTTTATATCTATTGATGTAAGCTCCCTTTCAGTATTTATAAATTTCAGATTTTACATTTCCGTGTTATGAATTTTTATGCTTAAAAAAGGGGTGATTTTCCAATTTTGGGACAATAACTAACACTTTCACAAAATTTTATGCAACTTTAATAAATTGTTTATATCTATTGACATAAGTCTCTTTCCATTTTTATAAATTTTAGATTTTACGTTTTCTTAAGTAATGAATTTTTATACTTTAAAAAGGGTGATTTTATGAAACTTTGGTGAATATATTAAAGTAACATCCCTTTTGATTTGTATATATATTTCTAGTTGATCATATAAATACATTTAAAGCATAAAAGACAAGTTAAAAGAGCAACGGGCGTATCATGCGCTAAAGCGCAGCCCTTTATTTTTTATGTTAGGGTAAGTGGAGACCTGTGTGGGTTTTTTTATTACTCGTCATAGTATTATTGTTTTGTTTTCGACCTTTGAGCTTAATTGACCTGTTTGTATCTTTTGCCTTTTTTTTTTAAATTTGTTCCTATTATGAATAGTATTATATATATATATCGTTCTATAATAATATTTATTGAAAAGAAGACACTTTAGTCAGTGGAAGCTTTGTTAAATTTTAGATGACAACATTCCCAGATTTATTAGTTAATGGTTATAGGTTTTCTATCTGTTTTTTATTTTTAATGTCGTCGATTATTATTGTGATTTTCACTCGTTATCAATATGTCTGACCCTATTTTTGAGAAGTTATTCTTCAGCTCTACAGGGCCGTAGCGTAATGGAGGCAAATGAGGCAAATGCCTCACTTTTGAAACGACGATCAAACTTTAGAAGTGGCCATTTTTTTTTAATTTCATGTATTTTACATTATCAATATGCGAGTTTCAAGTTTCAAACTATTTACCGGCACACTACATACAGTGTTTCCAATCTGCAGCAGCGATTCTGAATATAATTATTTTACATGCATAGCGGTGACGGTAACAAAAATAAGTGTCCCGATTACAAATCAAAATACACAAATTGAAACAAATCTTATTTATGTCGTTACAAAACTGGTTGAAGACGGGTTCTTTAAAGAGAAAAAAGATGAAAAGGGAAACTCATGAGTATAAACACACCCGATAAGTATGCTGGCTTATAACTTTCTTGGTTTATTTTTAAATCTACCAATGTTTACACACTGAACAACAAACATGCCGCAAATGCAAATCGATAAAATATTTCATTGACCAAAAAATAATGATTATTTATAATTAATTTAAACAAAATCATGAAGCGCCTTTTATATGGAAGTCTTTAATGTATAAGGCAATTCATGATTTTTATTTATCTTTAATAAAAGCATGAAATATATTTTTGGTATTGTTTGAAAATATTTTTTTTGTGTTTCTTTGTTTTATTATTATTATTAGCATGGTCTGGTTGTATGCTAGCTTGTTCCATTGATTATATTGCGGTAGGCCGTGGGTTCGAACCCCGAACGGTAGGTCAGACCAAAGACCTAAAACTTATAATATGTTCTCGTCTTTTAGAAGCTTATAACTTGCTGTTGGACATAAATATATATATATACATCAGAACGTGTGTTGAAGCTTTTTGATAGTACAGGTCATAGGAGAATCGGAAAGTTTTGGTTGAACAACAGAGTTGAAACTTGTTTTGTTACTTACTAGGCTAGCTAATAAAAAAAACGCATTCAGTCTGTTATATATTTTTTGGTTTTTTATTTAAGATAGTAATGCTGAAATAAGCTTCTTCCGTTTCATGCATCCGAACTCCGCTAAAAAAAAGGGCCCAAAAATTTTTCGCCTCGCTCCGCTCGGCGAAATGCCTCACTTTAAAAGAACATGCGCTACGGCCTTGCTCTAAGCAAGGACATAGGACGTACATATATAATGTACCTTGTATAAGTTGTATATGGAAATTAATGTCAGATATGCAGAATACCAAGTGTTTTCATGAAACCCATCATGTCTTTTAATTGTAAACAAACATTTAAGAAGCAATGTATTACCTTTTTAAACATGACTGAAACAGTAACATTGAATTACATTTGTAATAATAAATTATATGTCCGGCTTTGAAAGCAACTACTACATTTCTAAATCGGATAAGCATGCACTGTTGTTGTTCTAATTAATAAAACCCGAATATGAAATCATTTGTACGCAGATGTGCAGTTGAAATGGATTGAATAAAGGTAGTTTGAAAAACAGGTCATCGGACAATTCCCCCTTTTTCCGAGTACCCTCATATCTCAACCCAAATGTGACCATTTCTGAAACTGTGTGCACAATAATCAGACTGACAAATTTAAGGCTTTGGAAAATAGGTTTATTGATCTTAAACGTTCTTAATATATGTACAACCTTTAGTCTTGCTTGTGTGTAAGTGTTCGGGATTGGCGTAACATAATTTGCAATGTTTCACTCCATAGCGGACGTGATAGAGAACACCAAATTTGCACATTTAACTACAAGACGGAAGATACGTTTGATTTGTGTTGTTAGTCTTGTTATACATTTGTACATCTTGAATATGGGAAGGGATTGCATTTGATTTGTTGGGAGTTCTTTTAATGACATCTCTAAATCATCCAAATAGACTACTTTGGGAAACGATACCGTGCAACTTAGAATGGCCATTATTTAACAAATCAAGGTCGTCGGTCCGGTCCCGAAAAACGTGATCTCTTCTTAAAGCTCTTCGATCTGTTTATAATATTAAAAAGAAATATATAGCAGCCATTTTAAATTCTTATATTCTTATATTTCTCTTAAGATTTCTCTTAAGTGTAAAATATATACTTAAGAGTGGGTAATAGCACTCTTAAAGTTACGATAGTTTTTACTCTTAAGATTTACTTAAGATTTTTTGTGAAAAACCTAAAAATCTTAAGATTACTCTTAAGAGTAAAATATATCTTAAGATTTTTTGTGAAAAGGGCTACAGGGTCTTCCTTTAGTAGCATAAAGGTAACATCGAAGGAATCATTATTATATAAAAATGTTTTTCTGTTACAAATCATGATGTATTGTTCTATGTGTACATGTTATGCTGCCCATCAAGGGCCCTTTGATTGGAATAATGAAGTATTCTTATTCTTATTCTTGTAGTGATAGATTTAACTGAATGAGGTAAAATAACCTCAGGGAGATGTTATTTCGGGCATTTTTCGACTCTCTCAAAAGCACTAATATTCTATTTATAAACTATAGGTAAAATATTTGAACTGCTTAAATAACAAAGGTGAAGTTTGTTGCTTTTTTTTTTTTTTTTAACAAATTACAATTTTATGTACACTTTCCATTTTAATAAAAACATTGTCATGAGCGATATCTTTTAATTACTAGGAAATTAAACAGCAACTGTTTACATTCAGTAACCATTTCCGTCAATCCCACCTCTACAGGGCGTCTAAGTGGTGTTTTATTACTTAAGAGTGCTACTTCCGGAAATCAATTAGCTGTTTGTCAGTTTATATAAGTTTACGAGAAGAAAGGAGAATGAAATCGAAAATGATTGCTATCTTTGCAAATATATAGTTCCTCTAAAACTGATTGATATCAAGTAAACCTGTAACATATGACCTCCTATGTGATACAGGACAGGATGAAGTTAGTTTAAACTGATGGGCTTTCAGAACGTCTGTCGTCCGACATCAAAAAAGCGGTTTATATGGAGGAAAAACCAAAAACCGTTAAGATGTATATAAGTTGAGGAGTATAAATAAGTAGCCAATCTTTATGTGATTTTAATGAAATCGCTGCATGTCCATGTCGAACATATGCATGTCTGATAATATATACTAGGTCAAACACCGAACCTCTTCCTAAGGTTGTAAGCCATAATCCCGTCATCCTTTCTCTCAATTTTGACACCAACGAATTAAACTTATTGCCAAATGTCTATGTCATATGATCAACACGACAGGTGCCAATATTAAATCATGATCTGCCTACTCTTTTTTATAATTTGAGTTCACCTTTAGTTTTTAGCTGATGTGCGTTTTCTGTACTTAAAGAGTTGGGGACTGTTGTGTGTTCATTCTTCGTTCAGATTATCTTAGAGCTCTAAATATAACCATCGATAGAAAACTAGTAATTTGCCGGTATCAATGATGATACCGAAGTCTTAATTTCCCCAGCACCTGCTTTACAAAGTTACCGTATCAATGAGGATATACCTACGGGTTAATATTCCCAGCCCCTGCTCCACAGAGTTACCGTATCAATAAGGATATACCTACGTGTTAATATCCACAGCCCCTGCTCCACAGAGTTACCGTATCAAAAATGATAAGACCTGAGAGTAACTTTCAAAGCACCTGAACCACAGAATTACAGTATCAATGAGGATATACCTACGTGTTAATATCCACGGCCCCTGCTCCACAGAGTTATCGTATCAATGAGGATAAGACCTGAGAGTAACTTTCAACGCACCTGAACCACAGAGTTACAGTATCAATGAGGATATTTCTAAGTGTTAATATCCACGGCCTCTGCTCCACAGAGTTATCGTATCAATGAGGATAAGACCTGAGAGTAACTTTCAAAGCACCTGAACCACAGAGTTACAGTATCAATGAGGATATTTCTACGTGTTAATATCCACGGCCCCTGCTCCACAGAGTTACTGTATCAAAAATGATTAGACCTGAGAGTAACTTTCAAAGCACCTGCACCACAGAATTACAGTATATCAATGAGGATATTACTACGTGTTAATATCCACGGCCCATGCTCCACAGAGTTACCGTATCAAAAATGATTAGACTTGAGAGTAACTTTCAAAGCACCTGCACCACAGAACTACAGTATCAATGAGGATATACCTACGTGTTAATACCCACGGCCCCTGCTCCACAGAGTTACCGTATCAAAAATGATTAGACTTGAGAGTAACTTTCAAAGCACCTGCACCACATAATTACAGTATCAATGATGATATACCTACGTGTTAATATCCACGGCCCCTGCTCCATAGAGTTACCGTATCAAAAATGATTAGACTTGAGAGTAACTTTTAAAGCACCTGCACCACAGACTATTACCGTATCAATGAGGATACCGTATCAAAAATGATTAGTCCTGAGAGTAACTGTCAAAGCACCTGCACCACAGAATTACAGTATATCAATGAGGATATTACTACGTGTTAATATCCACGGCCCATGCTCCATAGTTACCGTATCAAAAATGATTAGTCCTGAGAGTAACTGTCAAAGCACCTGCACCACATAATTACAGTATCAATGATGATATACCTACGTGTTAATATCCACGGCCCCTGCTCCATAGAGTTACCGTATCAAAAATGATTAGACTTGAGAGTAACTTTCAAAGCACCTGCACCACAGAACTACAGTATCAATGAGGATATACCTACGTGTTAATACCCACGGCCCCTGCTCCACAGAGTTACCGTATCAAAAATGATTAGACTTGAGAGTAACTTTCAAAGCACCTGAACCACAGAGTTACAGTATCAATGAGGATATTTCTACGTGTTAATATCCACGGCCCCTGCTCCACAGAGTTACCGTATCAAAAATGATTAGACCTGAGAGTAACTTTCAAAGCACCTGCACCACAGAATTACAGTATATCAATGAGGATATTACTACGTGTTAATATCCACGGCCCATGCTCCACAGAGTTACCGTATCAAAAATGATTAGACTTGAGAGTAACTTTCAAAGCACCTGCACCACAGAACTACAGTATCAATGAGGATATACCTACGTGTTAATACCCACGGCCCCTGCTCCACAGAGTTACCGTATCAAAAATGATTAGACTTGAGAGTAACTTTCAAAGCACCTGCACCACAGAACTACAGTATCAATGAGGATATACCTACGTGTTAATACCCACGGCCCCTGCTCCACAGAGTTACCGTATCAAAAATGATTAGACTTGAGAGTAACTTTCAAAGCACCTGCACCACAGAATTACATGATATACTTACGTGTTAATATCCACGGCCCCTGCTCCATAGAGTTACCGTATCAAAAATGATTAGACTTGGGAGTAACTTTTAAAGCACCTGCACCACAGACTATTACCGTATCAATGAGGATACCGTATAAAAAATGATTAGACCTGAGAGTAACTTTCAAAGCACCTGAACCACAGAATTACGGTATCAATGAAGATATACCTACGTGTTAATACCCACGGCCCCTGCTCCACAGAGTTACCGTATCAAAAATGATTAGACTTGAGAGTAACTTTCAAAGCACCTGCACCACAGAATTACAGTATCAATGAGGATATACATACGTGTTAATATCCACGGCCCCTGCTCCATAGTGTTACCGTATCAAAAATGATTAGACCTGAGAGTAACTTTCAAAGCACCTGCACCACAGAATTACAGTATCAATGAGGATACCGAAGTGTGAATTTCCCCTGGGCTGAAAAAATGGGCAATACCTGTGTTCTTTAAAATAAAAATCTGAAAATAGACAATTGAGCAGATCTGTAAACGTTATCATCAATCATCATCACTAACTCTGATCATAACCGTTATCAACAAAACACAAAGTTTTGACCACGACATATAACAGTCCGACCACTGCATATATAATGTCGTAATAACCGCATACAATATTATGACATGTGAAAGTAATTTATAAGTACATGTATTATATATATGTAAAGGGTCACTGCACATTACATGACTATTTTTTTCTCTCTCTAGTAAACTGTCAAAAATAACGGAAGAAAATAATTGTTTCAATAAACGATATATACTCATTTAAAACACTCGAAGCGTTATTTTAAAACTAACAATTTTAGAGGCAAAAGATTTTATGTGGTGCAGACGTACTGATTTTTGATTCGAACAAGTCTTATTTCTTTAGTACAACAAAACAAAATGTATTACATGCTAACGATTTTTTTTTTATTGAACTAATAAAATAATATTCGTTTTCAGATGTTGCTAAAAAATAATGTCTGCTTTTAAATACTACTAGAAGACACCCGCGAAATCGCGGGCGTTCAGAGCGTGGTTGTATGTATGTTAAGTGTTGAAAGATGAGTTTTTGTAAAAAAACCATAATGAAAGGTATCAAAAGTCATAGGTACTTGGGGACAGGACAATTATCCTTTTTTCCCAAAAAAATCCCAATTTTTTTTTCCATTGATTTCAATAATGTTAGCGTTTACATCTGTATATTATGAACATTCATTACTATAAATAAAGTTGCATTTTACTTCAATTCTCAGTTTATTAATATCGATCAACAGCTGTCATTGACATATTACATAGACCCTCTCTGTGACCGTCGTGGATAGAAAACTTGAAAATGATAGCAGATAGCAAATACACTTATTCATGTATCAAAGTACACAGAAAAACGCAAACCAGATGTCTAGTCTGACTTGAAATTTCGTCCAATGGCGGAAAAATTTCCGGACGCAGTTTTTTTCGTTTTCATCCCAAAATAACCCAAACTGAATAATCATAAAAATGGATGACAAATGCGACAATACATGGTACCTTTAGGACACAGAGACATGATGATTAATTCATTGTGGAAGGAAGAGAAGCAACACACAAAATGAGGTCTTCTCGTTTAATAGTATAGATGTCCTTTAAGAGCATTTTTGTGAGCCTCTTGTTATACTGACGCCTTTTAAAGAGAACACCACTTGTTGTTGATCAAGTATATATGGCATGTTGTTATAGGGCAATGGGTGCATTTTAATGTTGGGATTTTTTTTCTGATTAAATTGCACTTCCGTCGTGGTAAATTGACATGTGTTCAGACCGAGGTTCAGACACTTTATATTTAGTTAATAGTTTCGTAGAAAACGTATAATCTTCCAAAGACCATTTAACTATCAAAAACGAGTGTATTTTTATATTCCTTTTTGTTTTGGGAAATAGTGGATTTTGCTCACTATTTTAAAAACGTTTAAAGACGTGTTTTTTTGGGCTGAATAAATGGGCAATACCTGCATGTCAAATCTTTAAGATACTACATGTATAAATTGTTTGGCTCACATTAATTCCACCGGAAGGTTCTTTTGTGGTTTACACTCTAAAGATACTAAATGCAGACATTGTTGGACTCAAGTTCAGTTCGTTGAATGGTTCTTTGACTATATTTATATATATATATAGTATTTTGGGCTCACGGTCAGTCCATTGAAATATTCTGCTACAGACAGTTTATTATCATAAAGGAAAACATGAGATTTTACGGTGTACTGTTGGTCCATATACATATTGAGAGTTGCTGATGTTAATATCCAGTGCTGGAGATTAAAGTTAAGCGCCGAGGATGTATAGTCCAGTGTTGTAGATCTAAAGTCCGACGGTGTTAAGTCTAATGCTGTATAGATAAATAAAAAAAGTCTAGAGATTGAGATCCGAAGTCCAGCTCTGGAGATGTTTCTTCTATATCACTGAATTTTAATTGCAAGCGCTAGATTTACAACTAAAGACTTATTATTTTCAATATCATTTTCGAAATTATGTAACGGAAAATATAATAACATAAAATCCGTATTTTCATGTCAATACCGAAAGACTTTTCTTGACACCCCCCTCCCCCCCTTTTCCGAAACCGTCACACGGTCATAATATAGAAAGATTTTTTTTACGATAGTCTGTATAAATCAGTCGCATTGCTATATTTTTTTATCGGGAATGTCTCCTCTGTAAAATCCAATACTGACCATACACGTTTAATATATCGAGGGTTAAGTGCCAGAAGGGGCTATCTCACAAACTTGAAGTTTTGAGAAAATTGAGTTTAAAGTTTTGACTGTTCGTCATAAATCACCCATTGACTTTTCATTTAGATTAATAGAATATCCATATAGTTCAATGAATGCTTTGTTGTGTCAGATAATGCAAATGCTTTTTATGTTTTAATTAAAGTCGTAATTGACCTAATTGTGAGATAGCACCATCTGGCACTATTTTTTTCATTTCAAAATATAAATAAAAAGGTGCTATCTTGAGATAGCACCTTTTTGCAGGAAAAAATGTTAAGTTATGCAAACTATTTCTTTATATAGCACCTTGATCACAACATACATATACAATAAAACAATAAAAAGACTATCTGTCATCAATTTTATTGATGAAATTGTATTTTTGTCTTTATCTTAATCCGAGTCTTGATCTTGTTCATCAACATCAGGCTCGGGTAATCTGTCTTTCTTCCCTTTTTTAGTAGGTAAACTCTTATAAAATTGGGCACAGTCCGCCGGTATAATGCCGCTCTGACAAAGAGACAGAAGGTCAGCCTTTTTTGCTTCTGTAATAGGTAGCCTTTCCTTATACTTAGTAGAAACTGCAAGGTTTTCTACTAATTTTTGCCGACCCCTTGTTACAACTTTGCATGTGATTTCGTTGAACTCTTCACGGAAGCTATACTTGTAATAAATAATATTTGGTGTTTCTTTCCGGAACTGTAGCTGTTTAATTTCTCTCCATCTGACCTTCTCTCCCTTTTTATTTTGCTCCATATTTTTAAAATGTTCCTTTTGTAAACTCTTGAAATCAAGAATGTCCCAATATTTTAAAGGAATAACCACATAAGGATTATTTCTGCGTGCCATATGGATAACAGTATCCCATTGACTAGGAATATAAATATTTGTTTTCCGTTTAGCATGTTCAATCGCAGCGTGCATTGAATCACACTCCATGTGAGTGTGGCCAGTTTCCAAATATTTCTGGTCAATTATATTTATATGTTTGTTTACTTTGACGGAATATAGTAAAGCTGCTGCTACAAATTTGTTTCTGTTTTGTCCCATACAGTTGTCAGAATAAAAGGATATGTGACGAACATATGGTGGCAGGGATGTGATGTACTTATGAAGACATGAAGCCACTTCACAGGAACCACGTTCTCCTTCTGTTTCGTTCCATAAATAGCAAGTCCCTTTGTTATCCCCTAATGAATAAAACGACAGATTGTAGCAGCTTAGTTTCCGTTTGTAGTATACCTGACTCACCAAAGAACAGGGAGTAGGCAACACAGCTTCTAAATCAAATGTAACTGCTTGGTACGTTTTGTCTTTTTTGGCAATTTCTTTATCGATCTGCTTCTCCTCCCTTCCGCGAACCTTGCGTTGCTGATGCTCTGTGTAAATTCGTTTTACTGCCTCATCGATATTACCTGTTTCAATCATTGTATTGTAATTATGGCAAATCAGGCATTGGTCTTTTTTTGGCTTATGGAATGACATATTAAATTCTGAACAAAATATGTTTCGATAAACATGTTCTTTAACACACCGTTTTTGTTTATCATGGCATTCATCCTTATACAGGTCATACATTTTTCTTATCGTTAAATTAGAGTCAAGGTATTTGCGATTGGTATCTTTTCTGGTATAGTGAGATTCCACCACAGGAAAGGCCTCGATATGTGCACGTATTATGTCAATGTCCTCTGTTGGTGTTCTGTTGTGCGCCCTGTGCTTTCCTCTTTTATCGGAAATAGGACTGGAACTGTTTTGCTTCTTTTTTAAAGCTGTTTCAATGGTTTTTCTACTTATTCCTAATGTGGCTGTAAAAAACATTTTGCAAACTCGAACACTTTGTCCTTCTACTATAAATGTAAATATTCTAGCTACCTGCTTTCGTTTCTTGCTAGGTGATCCGATTGAATTCCGCTCCAATACACGAGAACTAATATAATCTCGCTGTCGTTCATAGGATTTTAAATTCCAATAGTCCTTGAATAATGCGAGTCTTTCATCTTCACTCAGTTTATCTGCACACCTAAATCTACATTTACTGCAGGCATGATTTTTCATTGATCTCGCCTTTACAGTTTTTCCTGTGTTACTAACATACTCCATACCACTCTGACATTTGATCTTCCGAATATTTTTCTTCCAACTTTCAGGATTAGCTATTTTCTTTCTAGTTAGTCTCTTCTTGTTTGGAGACTGATACTTTGCCTGCTTTCTTGGTGTAATTATTTCAGCATCACTTAAAGGATTTTGTACTTTTGATGGTGTATCAGAAGTAGAAGCATCATTATTTTCATGTGAATATTCAATAGTTATGTCTGCGGTGCTTGGTTGACAGTCAAGATCGTCGAAAACTTCCAGTTCATTTTCAGATTCCAATTGTAACCCAATAACACGTTTCTTTACTGAGTCATAGTGTTCATGTCCCGGAACACAAAGATATGCAAGAGTTATTTCTTGTTTCTCGTAGGTCTCTGTTAAAGAAGGAGTGATTACAACAACTGGTTGATCAGGATTACTGCTGTATATCTTAACTGTAACTGCCAAAAGGTTAGCTATTGCCAATGGCATGGTATCTGATAAATTATTTTGCCAACTATCTTCCTGGCGCAAAAGTTCTATCTCATTACACAGGTTGTCTTCGGCGGAATTTAAAAACTCACCATAATAATGGGCATTTTCTTCTATATGATTACACAGTAGTTGTCTAAGTGTTATAGCATCCATTTTCTCTGATGTTTGTCTTGACACAGCTTCAAAGAAGCAATTACCTACAGCAGGCACATGCTGGCGACATAATGCGTTGCTTTTCAACAATACATCCAACCTCTTTGAGTGATTTCTGTTTAAATCATGTCGTTTTCTATACTCAGAAAGACTTTGTTGCTCTGCCCTTTTCATCTCTAAGGAAATGTCTTCTTTTTGTCTAGATAATTTTGAGTTATCCAATTGTTTAATTGGTTCACAAGTTTTACTTTCGAATAGACATTTTGGTTTCTTCTTAAATCTCCTGCGTTTTCTAGATTGGACGACTTCAAACCCATCTGATGATTCTTCAGACACATTGATGCAGGAACTCGAATCTGAATTGCTAATGTCACTCTTAGTTGGAACATACTCGTCAGAAGAGGATATTATTTCTTCAGAAGAATATTCAATAGCTGTCTCATTCTCATGAGGACATTCAATGATGTTTTCTTCTACAATTTTGTCTTCCATTGACAAGGCTGTATGTTCAACTTCTGGGGAACTTGTCCGTGGAAATATTGGCTCCCTAGCTATCTTCTCAATATTTTGAATGTTCAACACATCTGTGTCATTCCATTCCTCTGACCTTAAAATATTGCCTATACGACGACAGGGTTCATTTCGCAAATATTGGTGGTATTGATGTACGTTCATTTCCCATCTACCATCATCAGATGACCACTCTGAAGTTTCTTCTGTTGAGGAACAATCGTCATGGTCTGTATGATCTGTTGTAACTTCATTCATATCTGACTCTGGGATCCTTTCTGCGATGTAAACTTTTTGTAGATCTTCCCAATCTATATAATTGGCTTCAGACCAATCGCTCCATTGTTCGTCCGAACTCATCTGCAAACAATTAATTGATGATAGTTATAAATACTTTTAAATGAATAATGTTTTACGGTTTTACGGAATCATTAGATTAATATAAGAAAAAAGATAATACAGATTTTAATTTAAAAATGAGTGATAAAAAATAATTAAAATGAATTGAAGTTACATAATATATTTTGTTGTTAGGTAAACTGTTTTTATCTGTTATAATTAATAACAATTTTTTTATCAATTTAATGAAATAATAATTGTAGATAAAATGCTTAAGAATTATGTATATTTGTTTTAATTAAAACTTACCTCAAACAGTTAAATCTTCTTCTAAATAACCACAAAAAAACTCTTAGGAAAATAGTTTTATGAACTTCCAGTGTTGTGTCTGCTATCATTTATTGTGAATAATGGTAAATATTAGTGTGGGAAAGCTACATCTTATCTATAGTTATGTATCATATATCTGAAGCTGTAAGAATAATATGTTTTGGATATCAACAGGGGTTATCTCTGAAAATAATTTTACATGTGTAATGCAATAAGGTGTTATCTGAAATATAACACCATCTAGCACTAATTGTTTCCAGATGGCACCCTCTTGCACTCGATTTAATGTATATTTTAGATAACACCCTGTGGTTTTCTATAATAACTTTTTTATTATCAGTAAGATTGTTTTAAATTTTTTTGTTAATAAAATATAACATATTTCAATTGTTTTTAAACATTTAACTCAAAATTTGCAAAAAATCGAAATAGCACCTTTTGGCACTAAACCCTCGATATACTATTGTATTGTAAATATAATATACCATACACGTTTAATATAGACTATTGTATTGTACATATAATATACCATACACGTGTAATATAGACTATTATTAATTAACTACACTGTTATTGGACTTAATATGATGAAAACTGCCTATGCAATATAATGTGTAGACTGGGCCAATACAGAATAACTGGGCCAATACAGATTTTTTTCTGTATTGGCCGAGTTATTCTATATTGGCCGAGTTGACACAAGTGCAGGATTTCGGAACGTCTCTAGGTTTTACATCGAAAGTCACGATAAACACAAACTGAAAGTAAACAGTTGTTTTGAAGACGCAGTTGTCATTTAGTCATCTTAAACATGCTGAAAATGTCAGTATGGCATACATTTCAGGCGAAAGACGGTCACATTCATTTAAAAGGTATTTTGAAAGCAGACGTGACGATAAAACTATTTCAGGTTTGGGGAACGAGTAGATTATCACAAAGTTCATTTCTTGACGACCTCATAATTTCACGATTGTACACATCGATTTTAAATTAGTTTCTGCATTACACATGCAATGGCAGTACCTTTCCAATTACTATTTATGTGTTGCGTCTAAATTTAAGTTGTAACACTTTACAGTAACTGAAAAGGGTAGAAAAATTCATCAGATGAGAAAATGCTGAAGACACCTGGAAACAGCACCAGATCATTATGTATTTCATCTAATAAAAAGAAAGAAACTGAGATTTGGATAGTTCCACTTCAAGGTAAAAATATTTATCTCTTTTGAAATGAAATTAAAAAAATATTGTAACACTGTAGTTAATTAATAAAGATATTATTACGTGTATTTCTGTATTGGCCTTGTTATTGGTCCTCGGCCAGCTGTATTGGCCTTCGGCTTCGCCTCAGGCCAATACAGCAAGCCTCGGACCAATAACAAGGCCAATACAGAAATACTTACGTAATAATATCATATTGTATTGTACATATAATATACCGTACACGTTTAATATAGACTATTGTATTGTACATACAATATAAAAATGGGATACAATATAAGTTTTCCTTATTGAACACGAAAACAGGAAAAAGAAACTAAGACATATAGGAAAGAATGTTATTTATATCTATAAACATGATAAAGACAAGTGCATTGTATTGATTTTAAAGTACTGTTCATGCACAATCATCAATTGTTACAGATAATTTAAAAATCTTACAATGCATATGTTTTTCCGGATTTTTTAAAGTTTTTCGTGTAAAGTCTTCCTGTTACTTTTGTGTGAATATGAAATTATAACAACTGTTTTAAATACTAAATATATTATGATAATATTATTCGGTAGAGACTGTTATTTTCCATTTAGATAGTTTATTTTAAATTTTCATTGATTTTAAAATCTTATGCAACTCCACAGTATACAATTGAGAATGGAAATGGGTAATGTGTCAAAGAGACAACAATCCGACCAAAGAGATGGAAATGGGTAATGTGTCAAAGAGACAACAATCCGACCAAAGAGATGGAAATGGGTAATGTGTCAAAGAGACAACAATCCGACCAAAGAGATGGAAATGGGTAATGTGTCAAAGAGACAACAATCCGACCAAAGAGATGGAAATGGGTAATGTGTCAAAGAGACAACAATCCGACCAAAGAGATGGAAATGGGTAATGTGTCAAAGAGACAACAATCCGACCAAAGAGATGGAAATGGGTAATGTGTCAAAGAGACAACAATCCGACCAAAGAGCTGAAAACATCCCAAGGCCACCAAAAGGTCCTCAACACAGCGAGAAAATCCCGCATCTGGAGGCGGTTTCAGCTGGCTCCTGAACAAAACGTGTACTAGTTCAATGAAAATGGACGTCACACCAAACTCCAAAACATATAACTGAACTAAAATTTAAATAAAACATACAAGACTAACAGAGTATAGAGGCTCCTGACTTTGTGACATGCGCAAATATACGGCGAGGTTAAACATGTTTAGTGAGATCTCAACCCTCCCTCTATACCTACAGCCAAACATGTTTAGTGAGATCTCAACCCTCCCTCTACATCTATACAGCCAAACATGTTTAGTGAGATATCAACCCTTCCTCTATACCTACGGCGAGGTTAAACATGTTTAGTGAGATCGCAACCCTCCCTCTATACCTACGACGAGGTTAAACATGTTTAGTGAGATCTCAACCCTCCCTCTATACCTACAGCGAGGTTAAACATGTTTAGTGAGATCTCAACCCTCCCTCTATACCTACGGCGAGGTTAAACATGTTTAGTGAGATCTCAACCCTCCCTTCATACCTACGGCGAGGTTAAACATATTTAGTGAGATCTCAACCCTCCCTCTATACCTACGGCGAGGTTAAACATGTTTAGTGAGATCTCTACCCTCCTTATATACCTACAGCCAATGTGTATTTAATACAGCGGGGTTAAACATGTTTAGTGAGATCTCAACCCTCCCTCTATACCTACAGCCAATGTATATTAAATACAGCGGGGTTAAACATGTTTAGTGAGATCTCAACCCTCCCTCTATACCTACATCCAATGTATATTAAATACAGCGGGGTTAAACCATGTTTAGTGAGATCTCAACCCACCTCTATACCTACAGCCAATGTATATTAAACACGGCGAGGTTAAGCATGTTTAGTGAGATCTCAACCCTCCCTCTATACCTACAGCCAATGTATATTGAACACGGCGGGGTTAAACATATGTTTAGTGAGATCTCAACCCCTTCCTCTATACCTACAGCCAATGTATATTAAATAAACAGCAAATACGCACAGTAAAACTCAGTTTAACAGAAGTCAGATTCTGATGTCAGAAAAGGAAACAAAAGAAACTAAGCAAAATGGCAATAATACATACACTAGCAAGAGACTACCAAGAGTCTAGATCGTTTAATAAGTCCATGTACGTACTTAAGTGTCGACATGATAAAAAATAGTGATGCCCAGTTTGTTGTTTTGTTTTATCGGATGTTTTTGGTTTTCGTGTCTACCGAGTCTGGTCGTTATCTAGAATTTACTTTCAGACTTCGTTAAGGTGGCACGGTAGTATTTCCTGGCCCATAGGGATAATGATAGCCTTTTTAGAATTTTCACCACTTTCTAACACTGCAAAAAAATCTACATTCACACTTAACTGAAGTACTTTCATTTTACTATTCAGAAATGAATTTGAATATGTATCATGACCGTTTACTTTTTTTGCTATTTTTAGAAACCTAAGGCCACTAGTAATTTTAGGTCTTTTATGGTGCAGTGAATACAAAATTTAAAAAAATTCTCAAAAATTCATTTTCATCTGTATGTAAAATTATTTCATATTTTTCTACACCTGATTCATCCCTCAGCTTGGGAAAGTATGTTCAGTTGATACTGTATTTTTTGTCCAATCACACTGTTTAGATACATTTACCTAAGTAGGGTACACAAAAGAGCAACCTAAATTCTGGAATGCAAATACTACCGTGCCACCTTAACCAAGACATACCAAACTTGAAACCAGTCATGACACCTATGATGCATAGACTTCTTACTTTGGAACATATTACAATAAAGAATACTAGTCTGCACTAATTTCTTATAAAAAAAAATGAAACATTACATCCCTACCCCATCTGGCAGATTTTCACTTTTTTTCATCTTACCATTTTTACTTAAGAAGTGAACAAAACCCAAATATATGATGTTTCAAATCAACACAGAAGTCAAACATGGTGATTTAGGAGGAAATATTGGATTGCCAACTCTTTTTATGGTTAATCTGAGTAAAAGAAACAGTTTAATCACCAAATCATGAAAACTGATATTAAAGTCCATTCCACATTTTACAGCATGCCTTACATTACTTTAAACATTTTCAGATTATGAGGGCAATACAACAAGAGTCTTTAGATTGCAGTTAACTATTATTCCGTAACCTGTTTGACAATACATGTACTAGAATACATCTCTAAGTTGACTGTTTGTCTATTTCTCATGTATGCATTAAGTTAAATTATGTCCCCTTACATAATCAATTTGGATTCATTGTGCTTTTCACTGTCAGAAAATCTTAACAACTAATGGTATTTGCATGGAAAATGAATAAACCATTTAATCTTGCTGATATAGCATCATAAATACATTCTTTGTCAAAAATAATGTCTATTCAATGTACAGAAACCCCTATTTCTATCTCTATTTCATACCAATATGAGAGCTAAATGAATAAGTAAGGACCCCTTAACCACTTACTGGTTCCCCAAAAGCTCCTACTGGTGTCATGTAACATCAGAACTACTAATTAAACCTTAAGAAAGCTAGTATAGCTGTACTTGTGTTGAAAAAAATAAGAAATTATGCAATTTATTTATTTCGGTGAAAATAATAGGATGAACATGCAACCGTAGAATGTCGCGTCTCAAATTTCATTGGTTGCACATGTGTCAGACACTGCGAAAAGTTAAAGCGAGCATTTATAATTAAAAATGTATTGCAAGTTACATAAAAATAATGAAGTTCTACTTTCTATGACAATTTTTACATTATTACCTACAGATCAGGCAAAATTTGCTGAATCAGCAATTTTTACTCTCAGGGGTGGAATTTAAGGCTTGTTTTATCATAGTTGCCCTTAATCAACTTTTTATTGATAAACTTACAAATTGCATAGGTAAAAAAAGTTCATTCATTGATTTAGTGTAAAAATATATATCCCCCTTAAGGTGGCACGGTAGTATTTCCTGGCCCATAGGGATAATGATAGCCTTTTTAGAATTTTCACCACTTTCTAACACTGCAAAAAAATCTACATTCACACTTAACTGAAGTACTTTCATTTTACTATTCAGAAATGAATTTGAATATGTATCATGACCGTTTACTTTTTTTGCTATTTTTAGAAACCTAAGGCCACTAGTAATTTTAGGTCTTTTATGGTGCAGTGAATACAAAATTTAAAAAAATTCTCAAAAATTCATTTTCATCTGTATGTAAAATTATTTCATATTTTTCTACACCTGATTCATCCCTCAGCTTGGGAAAGTATGTTCAGTTGATACTGTATTTTTTGTCCAATCACACTGTTTAGATACATTTACCTAAGTAGGGTACACAAAAGAGCAACCTAAATTCTGGAATGCAAATACTACCGTGCCACCTTAACCAAGACATACCAAACTTGAAACCAGTCATGACACCTATGATGCATAGACTTCTTACTTTGGAACATATTACAATAAAGAATACTAGTCTGCACTAATTTCTTATAAAAAAAAATGAAACATTACATCCCTACCCCATCTGGCAGATTTTCACTTTTTTTCATCTTACCATTTTTACTTAAGAAGTGAACAAAACCCAAATATATGATGTTTCAAATCAACACAGAAGTCAAACATGGTGATTTAGGAGGAAATATTGGATTGCCAACTCTTTTTATGGTTAATCTGAGTAAAAGAAACAGTTTAATCACCAAATCATGAAAACTGATATTAAAGTCCATTCCACATTTTACAGCATGCCTTACATTACTTTAAACATTTTCAGATTATGAGGGCAATACAACAAGAGTCTTTAGATTGCAGTTAACTATTATTCCGTAACCTGTTTGACAATACATGTACTAGAATACATCTCTAAGTTGACTGTTTGTCTATTTCTCATGTATGCATTAAGTTAAATTATGTCCCCTTACATAATCAATTTGGATTCATTGTGCTTTTCACTGTCAGAAAATCTTAACAACTAATGGTATTTGCATGGAAAATGAATAAACCATTTAATCTTGCTGATATAGCATCATAAATACATTCTTTGTCAAAAATAATGTCTATTCAATGTACAGAAACCCCTATTTCTATCTCTATTTCATACCAATATGAGAGCTAAATGAATAAGTAAGGACCCCTTAACCACTTACTGGTTCCCCAAAAGCTCCTACTGGTGTCATGTAACATCAGAACTACTAATTAAACCTTAAGAAAGCTAGTATAGCTGTACTTGTGTTGAAAAAAATAAGAAATTATGCAATTTATTTATTTCGGTGAAAATAATAGGATGAACATGCAACCGTAGAATGTCGCGTCTCAAATTTCATTGGTTGCACATGTGTCAGACACTGCGAAAAGTTAAAGCGAGCATTTATAATTAAAAATGTATTGCAAGTTACATAAAAATAATGAAGTTCTACTTTCTATGACAATTTTTACATTATTACCTACAGATCAGGCAAAATTTGCTGAATCAGCAATTTTTACTCTCAGGGGTGGAATTTAAGGCTTGTTTTATCATAGTTGCCCTTAATCAACTTTTTATTGATAAACTTACAAATTGCATAGGTAAAAAAAGTTCATTCATTGATTTAGTGTAAAAATATATATCCCCCTTAAGGTGGCACGGTAGTATTTCCTGGCCCATAGGGATAATGATAGCCTTTTTAGAATTTTCACCACTTTCTAACACTGCAAAAAAATCTACATTCACACTTAACTGAAGTACTTTCATTTTACTATTCAGAAATGAATTTGAATATGTATCATGACCGTTTACTTTTTTTGCTATTTTTAGAAACCTAAGGCCACTAGTAATTTTAGGTCTTTTATGGTGCAGTGAATACAAAATTTAAAAAAATTCTCAAAAATTCATTTTCATCTGTATGTAAAATTATTTCATATTTTTCTACACCTGATTCATCCCTCAGCTTGGGAAAGTATGTTCAGTTGATACTGTATTTTTTGTCCAATCACACTGTTTAGATACATTTACCTAAGTAGGGTACACAAAAGAGCAACCTAAATTCTGGAATGCAAATACTACCGTGCCACCATAAGACACGTGCCGTGTTCCGCTGGATAGTCTAGTACGTTTAAATTGTTTCAGTGACCAAAACATTTCGGATATAACTTGAACCTAGTACGTTTATATTGTTTCAGTGACCAAAACATTTCGGAAATAACTTGAAAACATGTAACTTTCTCTTTAATGTCATCTGTCAAAGTATCGTAGGATATTGTCCGGTGAGTGACCACACCTGGCATTTTTACCTGTCGTTAACATCATGTAATACTGATAATTATCAATAATTTCCATGTACCCCCGATGGTTAAACTGTCCAAAGTGATAATATATCTTTTTCTCACGGGAAATTAAAAAAAACACGAAAAGAATAAGAATAAGGAGAAATTGCACATGTACATATTTGGAGAAATGAGGCTTCTGTATACAGAGATCAATATAATGTTTACTTAGTACGAATCAATGACCCAATACACATTTCTTAGAATGGATTATTATGGCATGCATGTGCATACAGTTTTGCCAATCTTAATTCATTTATTATATTCAACTGTAGATAACATTTTTTTCTGTGCATGGCCGTCTGTAGATTATCTAAATGGAAACAAACCATCACATGTATGCAGCTTGTTGGAATTTCATCAATTTTTACATGTATACATGCGTGACTACCTATATAATTATTTATATATATGGTTGAACATTTTACCTACGTGATATAAAATATGTGTCAAATATCTGTGAAATTTTGTTTACAAACGAGAAATTTCGTTCACGCTGTCATTATAAACGTTTCTTTTAAAATTTAATTTACCATATAATATACAAAATGATTTACAGGTAGTTAGTCATAAAACATTCGCAGCGTCCGATTTCTGAAAAAATAACTTGTTTACTCGTGTATAATTTGGAACAGTTCAACACATTCATATTCGTTTAATATATAGTGCGTGCATAGCACATTTAGTACTGCGCACATAGAACATATAGCAGTACATGCATAGAACAATTAGAAGTTCGCACATGGAACATTTAGTACTGCACATATAGAACATTTAGTACTGTATACATAGAACATTTAGTACTGCGCATGTAGAACATTTAGTAGTTAATGCATAGAACATTTAATAACTGTATGCATAGAACATTTAGCAGTAAAAGCATATAACATTAAGCAGTAAATGCATAGAACATTTAGTAATTGTATGCATAGAACATTTAGCAGTACATGCATAGAACATTTAGCAGTAAATGCATAGAACAGTTAGTAACTGTATGCATAGAACATTAAGCAGTAAATGCATAAAACATTTAGTAACTGTATGCATAGAACATTTACAAGGCATTCTGCTCATTTAGTTATAATTTATAGACAGTAACATACTAGTACTAAAAACACTTCAAATCAAACATCGTCGATGCAATCAAAATGCAGTCAGACTAAATGACAAATGATTGTTGTGAGTTGTTATACATTAGAAACCAAAGCATACTATAATCGTACAATTAAAGTCATGGAATCTATAAAAAACAGATGGCGATTGTTTCATGGTATATTTATATAACAGTTGACGTTATCTTTGGTGGTATCCAATCTAAAATAGTTTGCCATATTCATATTATGCGTATAGAAATAGTGAACAGATATCTTTAAAAAGAAACAATGAACGATATCTACTGGTTTGCATATAGAAACAATGAGCGACATCTACCTGGTATGTATATAGAAACAACGAGCGATATATGCCTGATTTGTGTATATAAACAGTGAGCCATATCTACTTTGTATGTGTATACAAACAGTGAGCGATATCTATCTGGTATGTGTATAGAAACAATGAGCGATATCTCCCTGGTATGTGTATAGAAACAATGAGCGATATCTATATGGTATGTCAGTAAAAAAAAACAGTGAACGATATCTACCTGGTATGTGTATAGAAACAGTGAGCGATATATGTGTATAGAAACAGTGAACAATATCTACCTGGTATATGTATAGAAACAATAAGCGATATCTGCCTGGTTTGTGTATAGAACCAATGAGCGATATTTACCTGGTATGTGTATAGAAACAATGAGCGAAATCCACCTGGTATATGTATAAAATCAGAAAAGCGATATATCTACCTTATATGTGCATTGAACTATGAGCGAAATGTATCTGGTATATGTATTGACACAATGAGCGGTATCTACCTGGTATATGTATAAAAACAGAAAGCGATATATCTACCTTATATGTGTAAGGAAACAATGAGCGATATCTATCTGGTATATGTATAGAACCGTGAGCGATATCTACCTGATAAATGTATAGAAGCAATGAGCGATATCTATCTGGTATATATTTAGAAGCAATGAGCGATATCTATCTGGTATATGTATAGAAACAATGAGCGATTCACCTGGTATATGTATAAAAACAGAAAGCGATACATCTACCTGATATGTGTATTGAAACAATGAACGAAATCTATCTGGTATATGTATTGACACAATGAGCGATATATACCTGATATATGTATAGAAACAATGAGCCGATATGTATCTGGTATGTGTATAGAAACAATAAGTGATATCAGTGAGCGATATCTATCTGGTATGTGTATAGAAACAATGAGCGAAATCTACCTGATATATGTATAGTAACAATGAGCGAAATCTATCTGGTATATGTATTGAAACAATGGGCGATATCTATTCTACCTGGTATATATATATAAAAACCGTTAGCGATATCTACCTGACATAAGTATAGAAACAATGAGTGATATCCATCTAGTATATGCATAGAAAAAGTTAGCGTTATCTATCTGGTATCATTATGCGGGGTATGTGTATAGAAACAGTGAGTAATTTCCTCATGATATGTCTATAACATAATGTGCGCTATATGCGTGGTGTGTGTATAAATTTGTGCGATATCTTTGCGTTATGTGAATAGAAACAGTGAGCGATATCTACCTGGCATGTGTATAGAAACAATGAGCGATGTCTGCCCGGTATGTGTACAACTCTTTGAGCGATAAATTGGTGGTATGTGAATAGAAACAATGAGCGATATCTTCCAGATATGTGTATTGTAACAATGAGCGATATTTATCTGGTATGTGTATAAATCATTGAGTGATATCTTGGTGATATGTGAAAAGAAACAATGAGTGATATCTACCAGGTATGAGTATTGAAACAATGAGCGATATCTACCTGGTATGTGCATAAATCTTTGATCGATATATTGGTGGTATGTGAATAGAAACAATGAGCGACATCTTCCAGGTTTGTGTATTGAAACAATGAGCTATATCTACCTGGTATGTGTATAAATCATTGAGTGATATCTTGGTGTTATGTGAAAAGAACAATGAGAGATATCTTCCTGGTATGTGTATAGAAACAATGAGCAATATCTACCTGGTATATGTATTGAAACAATGAGCGATATCTACCTGGTTTGTGTATAGAAACAATAAGCAATATCTACCTGGTATGTGTAGAGAAACAATGAGCGATATCTACCTGGTATGTGTATAGAAACAATAAGCAATATCTACCTGATATGTGTATTGAAACAATGAGCGAAATCTATCTGGTATGTGTATAGAAACAATGAGCCGATATCTATCTGGTATGTGTATAGAAACCTTGAGCGATATCTACCTGGTATATGTATAGAAACAATGAGCCGTATCTATCTGGTACAATGTATATGTTTAGAAATAATGAGCGATATCTATCTGGTATGTGTATAGAAGCAATGAGCGATTCACCTGGTATATGTATAAAAACAGAAAGCGATATATCTACCTGATATGTATATTGAAACAATGAGCGAAATCTATCTGGTATATGTATTGACACAATGAGCGATATCTACCTGGTATATTTATAGAAACAATGAGCGATATCTATCTGGTATGTGTATAGAAACAATGAGCGATTCACCTGGTATATGTATAAAAACAGAAAGCGATATATCTACCTGATATGTATATTGAAACAATGAGCGAAATCTATCTGGTATATGTATTGACACAATGAGCGAATTCTACCTGGTATATGTATAAAAACAGAAAACGATATATATACCTTATATGTGTATGAAAACAATGAGCGAAATCTATCTGGTATATGTATAGAACCGTGAACGATTTCTACCTGATAAATGTATAGAAACAATGAGCGATATCTATCTGGTATATGTTTAGAAACAATGCGCGATATCTATCTGGTATGTGTGTAGAAACAATCAATCTGGTATGTGTGTAGAAACAATGAGCGATTCACCTGGTATATGTATAAAAAGAGAAAGCGATATATCTACCTGATATGTGGATTGAACAATGAGCGAAATCTATCTGATATATGTATTGACACAATGAGCGATATCTACCTGGTATATGTATAAAAACAGAAAGCCATATATCTTCCTTATATGTGTATTGAAACAATGAGCGAAATCTATCTGGTATATGTATTGACACAATGAACGATATATACCTGATATATGTATAGAAGCAATGAGCCGATATGTATCTGGCATGTGTATAGAAACAATAAGTGATATCCACCTGGTATATATATAAAAACAGTGAGCGATATATCTACTTGATAAGTGTATAGAAACAGTGAGCGATATCTATCTGGTATGTGTGTAGAAACAATGAGCGATTCACTTGGCATATGTATAAAAACAGAAAGCAAAATCTATCTGGTATGTGTATAGTAACAATGAGCAATATCTACCTGATATGTGTATAGAAACAATGAGCAAAATCTACCTGATATGTGTATAGAAACAATAAGCAATATCTACCTGGTATGTGTATAGAAACAATGAGCAAAATCTATCTGGTATGTGTATAGAAACAATGAGCCGATATGTATCTGGTATGTGTATAAATCATTGAGTGATATCTTGGTGTTATGTGAAAAGAACAATGAGAGATATCTATCTGGTATGTGTATTGAAACAATGAGAGATATCTATCTGGTATGTGTATAGAAACGTTGAGCGATATCTACCTGGTATATGTATAGAAACAATGAGCTGTATCTATCTGGTATATGTTTAGAAATAATGAGCGATATCTATCTGGTATGTGTATAGAAACAATGAGCGATTCACCTGGTATATGTATAAAAACAGAAAGCGATATATCTACCTGATATGTATATTGAAACAATGAGCGAAATCTATCTGGTATATGTATTGACACAATGAGCGATATCTACCTGGTATATGTATAAAAACAGAAAGCGATATATCTTCCTTATATGTGTATTGAAACAATGAGCGAAATCTATCTGGTATATGTATTGACACAATGAGCGATATATACCTGATATATGTATAGAAGCAATGAGCCGATATGTATCTGGTATGTGTATAGAAACAATAAGTGATATCCACCTGGTATATATATAAAAACAGTGAGCGATATATCTACTTGATAAGTGTATAAAAACAGTGAGCGATATCTATCTGGTATGTGTGTAGAAACAATGAGCGATTCACCTGGTATATGTATAAAAACAGAAAGCGAAATCTATCTGGTATGTGTATAGTAACAATGAGCAATATCTACCTGATATGTGTATAGAAACAATAAGCAATATCTACCTGATATGTGTATAGAAACAAAAAGCAATATCTACCTGGTATATGTATAGAAACAATGAGCGAAATCTATCTGGTATGTGTATAAAAACAATGAGCCGATATGTATCTGGTATGTGTATAAATCATTGAGTAATATCTTGGTGTTATGTGAAAAGAACAATGAGAGATATCTATCTGGTATGTGTATAGAAACCTTGAGCGATATCTACCTGGTATATGTATAGAAACAATGAGCCGTATCTATCTGGTATATGTTTAGAAATAATGAGCGATATCTATCTGGTATGTGTATAGAAACAATGAGCAATATCTACCTGATATGTGTATAGAAACAATAAGCAATATCTACCTGGTATGTGTATAGAAACAATGAGCGAAATCTACCTGGTATGTGTATAGAAACAATGAGCGAAATCTATCTGGTATGTGTATAAAACCAATGAGCCGATATCTACCTGGTATGTGTATAGAAACAATGATCCGATATGTATCTGGTATGTGTATTAGTCATTGAGTGATATCTTGGTGTTATGTGAAAAGAACAATGAGAGATATCTATCTGGTATGTGTATAGAAACCTTGAGCGATATCTACCTGGTATATGTATAGAAACAATGAGCCGTATCTATCTGGTATATGTTTAGAAATAATGAGCGATATCTATCTGGTATGTGTATAGAAACAATGAGCGATTCACCTGGTATATGTATAAAAACAGAAAGCGATATATCTACCTGATATGTATATTGAACAATGAGCGAAATCTATCTGGTATATGTATTGACACAATGAGAGATATCTACCTGGTATATGTATAAAAACAGAAAGCGATATATCTTCCTTGTATGTGTATTGAAACAATGAGCGAAATCTATCTGGTATATGTATTGGCACAATGAGCGATATATACCTGATATATGTATAGAAGCAATGAGCCGATATGTATCTGGTATGTGTATAGAAACAATGAGAGATATCTATCTGGTATGTGTATAGAAACGTTGAGCGATATCTACCTGGTATATGTATAGAAACAATGAGCCGTATCTATCTGGTATATGTTTAGAAATAATGAGCGATACCTATCTGGTATGTGTATAGAAACAATGAGCGATTCACCTGGTATATGTATAAAAACAGAAAGCGATATATATACCTGATATGTATATTGAAACAATGAGCGAAATCTATCTGGTATATGTATTGACACAATGAGCGATATCTACCTGCTATATGTTTAAAAACAGAAAGCGATATACCTACCTTATATGTGTATGGAAACAATGAGCGAAATCTATCTGGTATATGTATAGAACCGTGAACGATTTCTACATAATAATGTATAGAAACAATGAGCGATATCTATCTGGTATATGTTTAGAAACAATGAGCGATATCTATCTGGTATGTGTGTAGAAACAATCTATCTGGTATGTGTGTAGAAACAATCTATCTGGTATGTGTGTAGAAACAATGAGCGATTCACCTGGTATATGTATAAAAACAGAAAGCAATATATCTACCTGATATGTGTATTGAACAATAAGCGAAATCTATCTGGTATATGTATTGACACAATGAGCGATATCTACCTGGTATATGTATAAAAACAGAAAGCGATATATGTGTATTGAACAATGAGCGAAATCTATCTGGTATATGTATTGACACAATGAGCGATATCTACCTGGTATTATCTATATGTATAAAAACAGAAAGCGATATATCTTCCTTATATGTGTATTGAAACAATGAGCAAAATCTATCTGGTATATGTATTGACACAATGAGCGATATATACCTGATATATGTATAGAAGCAATGAGCCGATATGTATCTGGTATGTGCATAGAAGCAATAAGTGATATCCACCTGGTATATATATAAAAACAGTGAGCGATATATCTACCTGATAAGTGTATAGAAACAGTGAGCGATATCTATCTGGTATGTGTATAGAACCGTGAGCGAAATCTATCTGGTATGTGTATAGTAACAATGAGCAATATCTACCTGATATGTGTATAGAAACAATGAGCAATATGTACCTGATATGTGTATAGAAACAATGAGCATATCTACCTGATAAATATAGAGAAACAATGAGCGATAACTATCTGGTATCATTTTGCGGGGTATGTGTATAGAAACAGTGAGTAATTTATTCATGCTATGTCTATAACATAATGTGCGCATAGCGTGTTGTGTGTATATAAATGTGTGCGATATCTTTGCGTTATCTGAATAGAAACAGTGAGCGATGTCTACCTAATAATGAGCGATATCCACCTGATATGTGTATAAATCATTGAGTGATATCTTTCAGGTATGTGTATTGAAACAATGAGGGATATCTACCTGGTATGTGTATTGAAACAATGAGCGATATCTACCTGGTATGTGTATCGAAACAACAATGAGCGATATAGTGTTTTTCTAGAAATTCACTGGTCGCGCTCCGTACAAATGTAATTGACAGTGTCAGTATGTTGGTTGCAGGAATACCGTCAGAATCATCTATACTATTTAGACAACAATGTTGACATTAACATTCTTTTTTTTTTTAATATTTGTGTATCGTCCTCTTTCAATTTCCAAAATATGGTCACTTACCCTTAGTTTAGTTAATCTTGGCCTTGTTTCAAAGTTATTTTCTTTAGGTACATACGGCCCGGTTTCATAGTTCTTTTCAAATTTACTATAGATAAATAAAAACAGGGTTAGAAATGTGGTTACATAAGAACATAATAAACTAACGTTTACAATAAAATATAGCCTTCTTCTTTTGTTATATGACAACATTATGTAACAACTGTCTAAGTATATAATAAATCGCAAAAAGACCTGCACGTAAACTATTTTAATTGTAGTCTGTAGCGCATTTGCCCCAAAAAATGAATAAAAAAGTTGAACAGGAGCAATCGAAGCACACCTGGCTAGATATATACCTTAAATGAGAAGATACATATAAGGTTTGTAACTATTGTCAAATCACTGATGTATTGGACTAAACTAAGTTTGTATTTGATATAGATAAATTGACAAAGTGACAAAACGCTTATTATATACCTGTACACCTGGGTCGGTTAAATAATCGGTGTCATCGTTTACTTGACAGAATCTTCTCAAACTACCTTGTATCTTAGACGGATAAGAATGACACAGGTAAACCAGATACAGATCAAGGTATACCATGGTTAGATCAAGGCTGTTACCGGGGTTAGCTTGTTTCATCCGCAAAGATATACGCTGCTTCCTACTTTTTTTCTTACAACATGTAGGGACTTGTTTTAATTAAGGAAGAAAACACTCCATCATAGTTTCATCATTTCTAGTTGTATAGTAAAAAGGATGGTATCAGTAATGTCTTGTGTCTTAGCAAATCTTTTAAGTACACGTAGTTTTAACCTCGGGAAGCCTGTCAACACATGTAATGAATGATTCATCAATTATTTTACAATGATGCAACAAGATTGTAAAAAAAGACTTTTATATGATTCAAATGAACTTTTAAAAGATGTTGAACATTATGTAAACACGAATATATATACCTTTTAGCTAAACAGTCGAGACTCTACTTTAGCTCGCCAGATCAATGTCTTAAAGTCATGTTATTAATAAACGTTGATTAAACAGGGTCAACTTTTAACTTACTTCTTTTTAATTGCAAATATGAGTCATCAAATCTGAAAGGATAGCGTAAGAAAAACAAAATCGTTATTCATTGTTTAAAGGTTGGTTAACGAGTTGTATATTCTACACAAGAATCTACATAGAAAATGCTAGTCGAGAACAATTTTCAAGAAGACATTGCAGGATTGCTTGTTCCGAGCAGAATAATTTGTTTGCCATGTACCCATTTAATTAAGTTATTACACAGTTTTAACACAGGTTGTGTTCATTGCCAATTGTAGACTTATTCTATACCGGGGAAAAACCGACTACCGTCCTTACAAAGCATGATAAGTTAAGAGTCATTATAAGATTTTTACTCCCTCATTTTAAATAAAAAAATAACTACTGACATTAAAAGGATGTTTTTTTGTTACCTTGTCAAAATATTAGATGGAATTGAAAGATTTATCTATAATACTAAAATTACGAGGTCCAATTTGTCAGCCGTCATCACGTAAAAACAACGAATCAAAGAATTCAACTTAATATATAACTAATATAGTACAAAGGTGTAGATTAAAAATTACACCACTCCAGGCCCTTTTGTTTTCCACGTAATTAATATTGCCAATAATTAAGAAGTTCCGGGTCGAGTCCGATACCGATACCAATAGTATATTCACCTGTTACCGATTACCTTATCTGTACGTTCCGCATCTGACAGGCGCACCACCAAACGGTGTATTAAGGATTAATATGCTATATAGTATTACACGGGTCATAATCACTGGGTTCACACTACTTAATTGTCAAATTGTTACCTATTGTAGTATTTTAATCAGTTAAACTTTCTAAGATAACAATTTACGAATCTATAATACTAATTTGTCAGCCGTCATCACGTAAAAACGACGAATAAAAAAATTCAACTTTATATATAACTAATATATTACAAAGGTGTAGATTAAAAATTACACCACTCCAGGCCCTTTTGTTTTCCACGTAATTAATATTGCCAATAATTAAGAAGTTCCGGGTCGAGTCCGATACCAAACCAATAGTATATTCACATGTTACCGATTACCTTATCTGTACGTTCCGCATCTGACAGGCGCACCACCAAACTGTGTATTCAGGATTAATATGCTATATAGTATTACACGGGTCATAATCACAGGGTTCACACTACTTAATTGTCAAATTGTTACCTACTGTAGTATTTTAATCAGTTAGACTTTCTAAGATAACAATACGAATACTAAAAATCTGGACTAAAATAAGGCGTATTGGTAGTTTTCAATTTGTTAGCGGGCATGACGTAAAACAGCGAATCAAAGAATTCAATATTTATAACTAATATAGGACAATGCTGTTGATTAAAAAATACTCCATTCCAGGACCTTTTGTTTTCCAAATAGTTAATATTATCAATAATTGATAAGTTCCAGTTCGACGGGTTCAAACAGAAAGATTTGAAAGCAGAGAAAACTGTATATCTTATAATCAGCATGACTTTATCAGATGACAATACTAATACTAAAATAAGGCTTGCGCATAGTTATATACTTTAATTCAGTCACGGACCCGCGATATACAGGTGTGTTCTAGTAAACCTTAAGATTATACATATTTACGCACAGATAAATTTGGTATTTCAATTAGCTCCATATTGTCAATAAACATTAATTGATGTTCAACATAAAAGAGGGACGAAAGATACCAGAGGGACAGTCAAACTCATAAATCGAAAATAAACTGACAACGCCATGGTTAAAAAGGAAACAGACAAACAAAAGTACACATGACACAACATAGAAAACTAAAGAATAAGCAGCACAAACCCTACCAAAAACTAGGGTTGATCTCAATTAAGTGCTCCGGGAGGGTAAGCAGATCCTGCTCCACATGTGGCACCCGACGTGTTGAATATGTGATAACAAATCCAGTAAATAATCTAATTCGGTAGGTCACATTCATAAAAGGGAAGGGGATTGTAGTTATGACGTAAGGAACATATCCGATAAGAGAGGCAACTCAAAAAATGGATCTCTAATTACAGGGTCCATTACAGAATTGACAATATAAAGGACATGTTCAACAAAGGTTGACACTAGTTCTTACAGCTCATCATTTGACATTTAAGTATAAACCACAATGAAAACTTCACGTTTGTCCCTTTTTCCTGCTATGTGGTAAAATGGATAAAACGGGGAGGGGGCGTTATGCTAAGCTTTAGATCTCTTAATTCGTCCTGTTATCGATAGAAATCACCATATAAAAGTTCTTGCACGTGCTTCTGATTATGTAGTATGAAAACTTCAAAACGCTAGAAAAAGAATTTAAAAAAGTTTCTAACCAGGATGCTTAGTCTTCAGAAACCAAACAGAGCAGTTATTATAGTTACAAAAAACATAGATGCCTTAGTTGTCAAATACAATATAACAGAACCAAAGTTTAAATTTATTTATATTTATAGAATAAGAGTCGTGCACTACCAAGTTATATCGGTATCCGTATAGAAATAATCGTGCCGTAAAACTATAAAACTATTATTAATCTGATCTTTCGGAATGTTGCTGGAGAAAACTTAGTTACAAACAAACCAAAGGGTGATTGTTGATGTTTGTGTTGTCTATTGTCAAGACAATAACTGTATAATTGATTACTATATAGGTCCCTAATTAGTATTAACATATGTTGTAGAAATAGATTTCTCTATTATCTTTAAATTATTTATCGAAAATGCTATCTGATTACGTGAAAGTGTATCAGAAATGGCATATAAAGTTATTGAAAACTTCTTGCATTATTTTGACGAACAACATATCCATGCCATATTTGCATATTTATAGAAAAAAATATTTATCATTTGAAAAAACTTCCTCACAGACATATTTTTTATGTTGGAATTATATATATATGTGTGTGTCTGTAAAAAGTATCTAATGTCTATCTTGATTTGCCAAAACCAGTGGCGGATCCAGATATTTTCATAAATGGGGCCCAATGACTGCCTAAGAGGAGGCCTGCTTCAGTCATGCATCAGTAAATCCCTCCCCCTAAATCTGCCTCTGGAAACACTTGTTTTTCGTATTCTATTATCAATATCGTTGAACAACTTTGAGACTTCTGTATTTACATAGCTTTAAGGATATTTTTTTGTAAGCTAGTAAGAATATCCTGGCCTTGGGCCTGGGTTTAATTGTTGTATATTTTGATTCGCTTACGCAACTTTACCGAAAACACATTATATATCTTGAACATGTAGAAAGTTTACGTTGGTATACTTACGTATCTTATATTAATTTGTTCATTGTCATTGCAAATAAATGTGATTGGGAAATAGAAATATGGTCAGTTGGTCTTCTTCCGAGAGCAGTAAACCCATTTTCAAAGAGCGCCGTCTGTTTTGCTGTAAGGGATGTACAAGTCCAATCATAATGGAGACTTTAAATCAGATGCCTCGTGTAAAGAGAGTGCAAACCTCTCGTTAAAGGTAAGAACCCTTGTAACAACTCTTTGTTGGTGTGTAGGTGACAAGTTCCATGGAAAATTTCTGTTTCTATCCAAAATACCTTCAAATTTCCAGTGAGCTCCGAATTTCTTCGATCTCAATCCCTGACGTTCTTTATAACAGGATCTACCTATTTGTTTTTCGATTCGACCTGAACTGCAACATGCATACAACATTTGCCCCTAAAAATCAATCAATTGATTATAATTCATTGCCATTGACAACAAAAATATTACCGCTATTTAAGTAGCAGTGTATGCGACTGTCATACAAATTAGAGGTTTAGCTAGTTATAAAACCAGATTTAATACATCATTTTCTGCATCAGAAAATTATCCAAACTACCTATACTAAGTCAGTAATTTGACGCGTATGTTGTTATTACCTTTATAACCATGTTTTTCTTCTTATTTTGGTAGATTTTTGTCTTCAACTTGATAAGAGGGAGGCATCTAAATCTACCGTTCAATTACAAGTAAGAGTTCAGCTCAGCTACTGATTGGACTTTTAATTTAGATAATAAATATAAAGCAGCAACCTTACTCTTATCATAATGATAGATTAACAACTAATACATAGACATGATGAGCACAAAGAAGATACTGTTTCAAAGGATTTTATTTATATCACGAAAGTAGAAGATATAATTTACTTCCGTGTAAATCATGAAATGCATTTAGGAGGTCGCACCTGCTGTTGTAAATTATACTTGAACCGTATCAGTATTGAAAGGGTACACACACTACGCAAATTTTACAATATTCGAAAACTTGAAGACAAAATATGTGCAGGAAATTGTTTTACAAAAAATATCAATTCCTTTCTAGCAGTTATATTATTCATTTGTATGATTAATTATTAGCATTTTTGATATCGTGCAACTTGAACTTCCGACGGCTGGAAAATTGACAGTGCACGTGCAACAGATATCACGCACGCGCGTTTAAAATTTCATGCATCAGTTAAGCTTCAGTCTTGACATTAAACAATGTTCAGAATAAATTAAAAATACTAAAAGTGTGCATATTTCTAGTCTTCCAACTGCTAGAAGTTCTGAAATTACAGTGAATAAAACATCATTCACGTGCATGTCAATTGTTTTAATCATGACCGCGAGTGATTCAGACAGATGTGTACCGAGTTTTAACGAACACAACGCATTGCTCATTCCCGAAAACTCCGATTATATTATTCACACACAAGCCATACCAAAACGTCTATTTTTTTTCTAGAAAAAAAACGGTAGTTTATAACTATTTATACTAAAAAAATATTTAAGATGTAGGTAAAGATAGTCAGGAAGTTTTGTGGATGTGATTCCATTTATTTTTACCATCCTATCGTTCGATCTATCCATCTTACTCAATCTACTATTGAACAGAGAAAACCCCCGCAGAATGTCATAACATTTAATGTTCTTTATCAATTTTTATTTTAATTCAAATTTTGTGATGACACTCCATTACACAAGAAATAAAACTTCAACCATTTTAGAGATTTATGTCTTTGATAAATGTAATTAAAATATATTCTGTCAGTCAACCTGACACAAATAGAAGGTAAAATGTGACATTAGGTTTTTTAATGGAGATTTAGAAATTCTAAAGTCTACGTTTAAATTATGTCTGATCAATGTTAGATTAATACTAATTCTACAGTCCATGTTTAAAGGCGATGTTTCAATATGACCCATGTTACTAATTCTACAGTCCATGTTTAAAGGCGATGTTTCAATATGACCCATGTTACATTAATACTAATTCTACAGTCCATGTTTAAAGATGACCCATGTTACATTAACACTCGCCCTTATAAAAAAAGATGTGGTATATGATTGTCAACGAGACAACTCTCCACAAGAGACCAAATGACAAAGACATATTAAGGCTCGCCCTTAGTTTAGGCCGCATTTCTTTCTAACAAACATTTTGTAAACGTTGTGTCGCGTTTGTTGTTGTTTTCTAAACGCTACAAAAGTAGAAACAAATGCAGCGTTTGATAAGTCTTTACTGACCCTGTTTTTACTTTCAATACTGCATGCACATGTTGTTGGTAAACTGATTTTTTACAAACGTAGAAACAAATACTTCGATTAATCAGGTTGATGTTTGAAACAAATGTAGCGTTTGTTCTAACAAACGACAAACTGCAAACGCATTTCTAGCGTTTGCATAGTTTGTCAAAGTTTATGCAAACTTTGCAAACGTATGTTTGAAAGAAATGATCAAAACATGTGCGCGCTTAGCCGTTTGCATCGTTTGTGTTAGGCAGCAACCATTTGATTTTCGGGGGGGACAAAAAAACAATCTATTTTTTTCGCGACAAGTCGAAAACAATTTTTTTCTTTCAATTTTAGCATTACATATAGTGGCAGCTGAGGGTGAAACAAACAATTTTTTTTCTCAGAATCAAAAACAAATTATTTTTTTCTCCAAAAACTGGAAACAAACTTTTTTTTCCAAAAAAAAACATAGGCCCCCCTCCAGAAAATCAAATGGTTGCCGCCTTAGAAAGAAATGCACCCTTATTAGTATCAACAACTAAAATATATTTTATCATTCAAATTGAGAACTCACCATTCAAAATAGGTTTCAAAATAGGTTTCAAAATAGCAGGTATAAAAAATGAAGGATTTATAACAAAATTTAAATTACAGCTATAAAATTGTGAATAGAAATTGGCAACGTGTCAAGGGATTCTTGTTAAAGAGACAACGACCCGATCAAAGAGCAAAACATATGGTGGCCGGTTAAAGCCATTTCGCGTTTTCGCCTTTAGTATTCTACAGGGTGAACACACAAATTCGAAAACGCGAAAGCAGAAAGAAAAATATTTCGCGTTTTCGCCCTATTATAATGGTCGAAAATGCGAAATGGCATTCACCGGCCACAACAGAAAACAGCTCAAGTATGTATATATAGTTGTTCCTCCTAAAAGAAATTTCTCTTAAAACTTTGTTATTGACAATGCTATAATACATGTTTCTTTTAGACACCCTGCCCCTCTCGCACTATGATCAGTTCACTGCAAACATCGAATCAGCGTCCATGACAAACCCTGATTTAGCATACTAGTATATTTTTTTAAAAGTTGTCTCATCGTTGACTCTAAGCTAGTTTAAGTTTCTTGTATGTCTGATAAACCTTCTATTTGTGCATTCAAACTTGTTCCGAAGCAGTTCGAAACCTAAACCTGGTTTACATTTATTTCTTGAAAACAGAAACCATTTCAACCTTTTAAACTTATCAAACCGCCTTGTTGGGATTTACGGCATTTTCATCTATTTTAACTATATCAAGCCTTGGCGGACAGTTTTTATCGATAGAGGAAGCTGGGACATATAAACTATAAAGCCCTTAACTACTTCAAGTGAATCCCTTTTACAAAATATAGCGCTTTGATTGCATCTTCATTTTTGTTGTTTGTCTCACACAGTATAGACTTTCAATAATTTATCATAAATTTAACCTAGATTAATTTGGGAGTTTTGAGAACATCTTAATATAGACATTTCACTTCTATATATTTATATCAGTATATTAAATTACCATTTTTTATAAATAACTTTTCTAAAAATAGAGTTGACGCAAGATTTGTACTTTCTTAAACATATGTTAATAATACAATTTTTTAATAATGATAATATCTTTGTTTTGATATTACACGCATATGTGAGGAGAAAATAAAGTTACTTTGACAAAAAAAACCATAGTATAAAGATATAGGAAGATGTGGTGTGAGTGCCAATGAGACAACTCTCCATCCAAATAACAATTTAAAAAAGTAAACCATTATAGGTCAATGTACGGCCTTCAACACGGAGCATTGGCTCACACCGAACAACAAGCTATAAAGGGCCCCAAAATTACTAGTGTAAAACCATTCAAACGGGAAACCCAATCTATATAAAACAAGAGTGCACACGCTGAAATGTCTCGCCTTCTATACTAATCATTGATATTATGTTGATAGTCCTAAGTATAAAGCTAAGCTTTAATACAACTGTCACATAAACTTAACATTAACCAAGATAACTAAACAAAGACCAATGAACCTTGAAAATGAGGTCAAGGTCAGATGAACCATGCCAGGCAGACATGTACAGCTAACAATGCTTCTATACAACATATATAGTTGACCTATTACTTATAGTTTAAGAAAAATAGACCAAAACACAAAAACTTAACACTGTGCAATGAACCGTGAAAATGAGGTCACGGTCAAATAAAACCTGCGCAACTGACATAAAGATCATAAAATATTTCCATACACCAAATATAGATGACCTATGGCATATAGTATTAGATAAAAAGACCAAACTCTAAAACTTAACGTTGACCACTGAACCATGAAAATGAGGTCAAGGTCACATGACATCTGCCCGCTAGATAGGAACACCTTACAATCATTCCATACAACAAATATAGTAGACCTATTGCATATAGTATGAGAAAAACAGACCAAAACACAAAAATTTAACTATAACCACTGAACCATGAAAATGAGGTCAAGGTCAGATGACACCTGCCAGTTGGACATGTACACCTTACAGTCCTTCCATACACCGAATATATTAGCCCTATTGCTTGTAGTATCTGAGATATGGACTTGACCACCAAAACTTAACCTTGTTCACTGATCCATGAAATGAGGTCGAGGTCAAGTGAAAACTGTCTGACAGACATGAGGACCTTTCAAGGTACGCACATATCAAATATAGTTATCCTATTACTTATAATAAGAGAAAATTCAACATTACAAAAAATCTGAACTTTTTTTTCAAGTGGTCACTGAACCATGAAAATGAGGTCAAGGACATTGGACATGTGACTGACAGAAACTTCGTAACATGAGGCATCTATATACAAAGTATGAAGCATCCAGGTCTTCCACCTTCTAAAATATAAAGTTTTTAAGAAGTTAGCTAACACCGCCGCCGCCGTAGCCGCCGCCGGATCACTATCCCTATGTCGAGCTTTCTGCAACAAAAGTTGCAGGCTCGACAAAAACGAGAAACGAGAAACACGTATAAATTACATAAACAAACGACAACTACTGTACATCAGATTCCTGACTTAGGACAGGTTAACTTTTGAAAGACATGGACATCTTGTTTACAACGCTACATAAGTCCAATGCCAGAAGGTGCAATTTAAAAAACAAAAGCTGACATGGAGTCTAATGCCCGGTAATAACCAAAGCATATGTTGTTTTTGTCACAACATATTACCTTCTTGGTAAATTATGCTTTGTTCGTCACATATTGCATATTCATGTAAATTATTCTAGGTTATAGCATGTTCATCAGGATTTGTCTTTTGATGTGACCTTTTTTCTTCTACATTTGGGGTCTCGGTGGTCGAGTGGTCTAAAAAAAAAAGTAGTTACTACTGTAATCACTAGCCAGTCAACACTGAGGTTGTGAGTTCGAACCCCGCTCGTGCAAGTGCACTTGGCTCCAATCTTAATTGACTAGGATTGTAAGTTTTTCTATCGAAGGTCGGTGGTTTTCTTCGGACACTCCAGCTTCCTCTATATCAACAAAAACTGGCCGCCACGAAATAGCCTAAATGCGGTGCTTAAAAGTGGCGTTAAAACACCAAAAATCAAATCAAATCTGCTACATTTATTTTACTAGTGCGAGGAATTTGATTAGACGCCCTTTTTCTTTCTTTGTTTCAAGGCTACTTACATGTCCAAAATTAATTATCATATAACTATGTAGCTGATGTAAAAAAACAAACCACACACACATTCAGATTGTTTATTTTTGAAACCTCGAAATATGTTTTAAATATAAAACGTGTGTTTACCCTTTCTATTTTTAGACTATAAATAATAAAACATGTCAGGACATGTAGGTGTCTATCAAAATAACGTTGATGTAATATGTCATGTGTTTTGATTAAAATAAAATATAGGTCACATCCATTTTTAAAATCTTCTAAAAAAAAGTAATAAATATGGATATTACAAGTACAAAAAGTGCACTACACCAATGGAAAATGTCATCTAATTAAATGTTTCAAACACCAATAAAACAGATCTTCCTGGAAATGTTTTCCTTCCATACAATACATGAATACATCTTTTTAGTACTGTTACGAAAGGCCATTTCTCTTTTTTTATTTTCTTAATTTCAGATAGGTAATACATAATAGATAGTCTGCAACACTTTTGATCTCCTTTACTGAATGATAAAGCGCATTGTTAATTTAAACTGTTACATTTTTTTCGTCTTCAAGCTTATGGTACTGAACTGATCATAGACTTCTTAGTACACTATCCCCGAGAGATAATCATCCACGACATTCATTATTTAAATAAGATAAAACTGTGGCATTACTGTCATACATCCGTCCACCTGTTAAATACGAACATTAAGTTTGGATATTGTTCATTCTTAAACGTTTAATGACATATGGCAGTCAAATTTGGTATAAATGTGTAATGTAGTTTGACCCGTTATCTTTGATTACAATCTCTAAATTATCGTCTTCTTGCGAGTCTCAATGTGGGACAATTAGAGAACAAAACCGTCTACGACGTGTGGTAATTACCATACAACACATGGACAACTACAGTTATTGATCATCTATTATACACAACCTAGATGTACCAAGAAAGATAACTCTAGTAAAATTTGGCACAACTTTTCAGATCTCTCAAATGAATCAAACATAGCATATTGTTTTGTGTGTAAATATGGCATACTGCCGATCAAATACCATTAATGGGAACAATACATATTCTTATTCTTAATAAATTTTTACTGCACTCTGTAAATAGTGTCTCTTTAGTGATCGAGACTAAAACGATGAAAAAAAACAGAAATATTCGCGATAATTAACTAAGAAATTGCATGCGATTAGATTGTAACATTTGGTCGTAAATGTCTTAATTTTGTGTACGATATGCAAGAAAACAACCTCTTTACTAAAATGCCCAAGAGAGGAAGATACAATGTGTGGTCTTGATTTAACGTTTTCACCACATGTATCAATAATTGTAATGACATTTCCAGACTTACTTACCCTAATTAAACCTTTGATTTATAGCCTCGTTACGACTAACCAATCATTTTACATTTTAATTACCCTTGGTCATGCGTACTGACACCTTTACGACTCGGTCATTACGGCCCTAATTAGACGGCCCATTAACACGCTACAGACATTAACTGTATCAGCAGGAATAGGTCTATGGACGCTACGCATCATTTCTGCTGACAGTTGTGGTATATGGTTAGTGGTAATTACATGTGGCGTTCTGGAAACTGTCATTGATAATACACTGGCTATTTTATAATTTAAATCGATTGTGTCAAAGTACACACTTAGTGCTGGACGATGGAAATTTGGTGTTTAACTTTACTGATATAAAACTGAAAATAGAATTGAAGTGACTGACGTTGCAGAAAATACGTTTTTTTCCCCAAATTGTACTTGATTTTCATTAAGTTTATTTTTTTTTCTTCGTTGATGAGTTGTTTCTGTTCTATACTGGGGTTGGTTTTATAAGTTTTCAAATAAGTAAATTTACAGCCTATTCCTTGAAATATTGGTTGGTTTCAGTATAGAAACTTCTCACGTCCGATGCAACAGACTCAAAACACCCCAGTAGATTTAGGAGGGAAGCAGCCATGACCCCTTCAGAAGCTTCATATATGAGACATGCATAGATTTCTTACAAGCATTTCTCCAAACGTTTTCTTGTTAGCCCCCTTTCTATGAAAAACAATCTGAGTTGCTAATCAACATTGAAATATTAATTTCTTTATTTTATTTATAATAGAACATTTATTGATGCGTATAAAGTATAAACAAATGTATACGCTGCATTGTTTAAAATAACATGACCAAAGCAATTGTGGAGTTTGTCAAACAAAAAAGTCAAAATCTCTTCGCTAAACATTACTATTCTGCCGCCTTTCTTATCTTTCTCCAACTATACAGATATGAATTAAAGGATTTTTCAAACAGACCTGTCAGAATATTACAAATCAAACAACCACACAAAAATAAATGATAATATGGGTAATGTCGGTTGATTACTAATACATGCAACAGTGAATAAAATATTGTTAAGTCGATTTACACACAAGAACGCAAACCAGTTTAGAGTATTTAAGAAAGGATTGTAATGAAACTATAGTTTTTCCTTTATGATCAGAACATTCATGCATGTTACGAATCTATTTCTCGAGAATACTTTTTAGAGATAGGACAATCTTTGATTATTAAGATCAACTTCAGCAAAGTAAGTTGATATAAACAATAGCCATGTCCATTTCATTCAACAGCAATTTTGATGGAAATCAAAACTATATGTATGCTCACAGTTGAATTGCAGGAGTAAAACAATAAGCGAACAGAGTAGAGAAATAAAAAAAAAAACACGTTTAAACGCTATCAGACAGGAGAAAAGCTCGGCGAGTCTCGCGTGTCTTCCTCTTTCTTAAGCACGCCAAATAAATTTGATATTTTTCGGAACAACTTTTATCCTTCATAAATTAAGAGATCAATGTTTTCTCTCTCTTTTGTAAGGAAGTTCAAGATAGTAGCCATTATATATATGTAAAAATTTATTATTATTAAATATTTTTATTATAACAATAGTTGAAATTGTTGTTTCATTTGGTTTATCTTTTTCATTTTTAGTGTTTCTGCAATTAACTTCTGAAACACAGTACGAAGAATGTCGCTTAAAAATCATTTTAAGTTGAAAGATGCGTAAATAAATTGGGAAACAATAAAATAAACGTCTCTGCTAAGAAACAAGACACTTGTACCACAAGAACCCTTTCTTTATAAGACTGGTCAACGGGGGAAAGTCAAGATCTGTAAATGGCCGCTTTAATGTTTCGTTAACAATAGACACAGTATATATTAAGCAAAAATGGTTATAAAATTAAGTTTATAGTCACGAAAATAATTATTTTTCTCATACATAAAGGTCCAGTTCATTTACATAGACATTGTAAATTTTACATGTCCAGTGAAAAGAAGGACATGGGATAATTTTCTATAACGATTTTATTAGTATTTCCAATTTAAAATTTAGTATTTTTAATATAACTACTGAATATACAATGAATTATTTCCAGACATGGTTTATGGGTTGTTCAATGCAGGTTTGACCAGAAATATAAAGAAAGCAGAGTTAATGGACATGCCTTTAACGGAATACATAATAACTTATTGTATTGTTCAGAAAATATATTGAAACATTTTCACAATAAAACTTTTAATGAAAATCATGTCTATAAAACATGGTGCGAAATAATCACTTAAAGGAATTTCAAGTTCATCTTTGAAATAAAGGCAAATGAAATATTCAATTAACTCTATGAATTAATTATTATGGTTGAATGGTGTTTGCATTAGCAAGTCTTATAAGACAGCTTTTCTCATGTTCTCTAAATATGTGGAATAATAAGTTAGCTTTACTCAAAACAAGTCGTTTCTGTCTTACATAAAGAAGCTTTACTCAAAACAAGTCGTTTCTGTCTTACATAAAGAAGCTTTACTCAAAACAAGTCGTTTCTGTCTTACATAAAGAAGCAACATTTAACTTATAGGGTAGTTAGGGATTTTTTTTTGTTTGAGCACGAACAATTTTATTTGTTTTTTCAACGCCATCGATCAGATAATTTTGTTTTCCAACTTTAATACTTAAAGGTATCGGAAAATCTGAAGTCAGGACATATTTGTTGTTATTCTGCTTGGACCGAATATGTTTTTTTTTTCTCTCATCATTCAAATTGGGGATCAGATTGTTTTTCAGGTTAAAAAAAAGCATACCCCCTTTTGAAGTAAATTGGCCGTTCCCTAAGAATAAGTTAAATAAGGAAATCAAGAAACTATTCTATATAAATATACTACAAATGTCCATTGCCAGCTTCTTAATGAAGTTCTCATAACCTTAAATAACTATCGCCTATCGTTCAGTCTCCAACTATCTGAGAGCTCGCAATGTGATTTATGACAATTTTCACTTTATTTATGTTTGTCCTATGTTTATTAGAGAATACAAACAACTTCTGTATGAGCTAGGGAACTATCATAATATCATTAGTATTGAAACGTGTTTTTTCGACTTAAAGATGAACTTGTCTCAAGAGAAACATTTATACTTCTACTGCACTTCAATTAATTAATAGGACTTAAAGTTTTTATTATTCTTACTGTATCATCCTTAGTTGGTCTGATGCATACGTTTTTCAACTATTATATTTTATCTGTTCTCGCCTTCTTCAATGGCTCGAGATCATTTTTTTTTGTGTTGGTGCATATGTCAATAATGCTTATGTTCAAAATCATATCAACCTATTTGACGCAAATTTTCATATTTGATTTATTAACGTATATCCCAATTACAAATAAGTCATTATATGATTTTAACAATGCATTTATTCGATAATATTTATCAGCATTTCGATTGTATTTTAGTCTATATACACCATATAATTAAACATCGCGAAGACCTCCGAAGACTAGCAATGTAACTTGATATAAATATAAATAGCGAGAACGTGCATTTTTTTTTATGTCTGTTAATTTAATTTTTAAAGGTTAGAAATATGTTAATCATCGTGTTTTAGATTAAAAAGAATGATATTTTGTAGATCGATTGGTCAACGAAATGGTTCACACTTGTTTCACATTCAATATAAACAAGAAGATGTGGTATGATTGCCAATGAGACAACTCTCCACAAGAGACCAAAATGACATAATGTTGACTTTATTTTCATTTTGATAGCTGAACACGTCCAGTACATGGACAATCCTTCTCCAGGTAAGGGGTATTATTGAAGATCAAATGGAGACAGAGTCAAATTAGTTTGAGTTATTGTCTTGCAAGCCAATAATATATCAGCGATGTTTTTAAACTTATTTTAATAAATATGGAACAATCTGGATATGTGTATAACGAAATGTTATTTCAAAAAATTCCGCATTTATCAATACTTGAAACAAAAAGAATCTTATTTTTTTTCTAAATCGTAGTTAAGGAAGATCGTTATTCATTTCGGTTTGTTTCATCTTATAGCATCACCCCTTAAGGATGAATCAGGCCAAGTTTGTTTAAAAAATAACCCGTAGGCTGGCATGGTGCAGTTGGACTACAAACAGAATCATTTATAAAACTTGCATTTGGTATTAGGCATTGAATAATGTGAATAAATCCAAAGTCTGACTTCTGTTTTAACACCACCATACTGACAGATGTCTCGATACCACGTGAATGTTTAATTTAAATTTCATTTTTATTAATATGAGGTAGACCAACACCTTATGACGAGATAACATCTATAATATATCTGGAAGGTATTACAACTTTTGATGATAGGTGTCGTGTCAATCGTTTAATTTGCATAAATGTCCCACTGTTTGGCTTGTAGCAAATATGATCAGCTGCGATTTATAAAAATTCATCTATCTAATTAACTGCATTGTCTTTCATCAATGTATAATAATGTGATACTTTTGGCGTTTTTAAATTAGATTTAAATGATACAAAACAATGTTCCACTTTCAAAGTGAAAAACAGATCCAGTTTCCAGATAGTCAAAATCATAATTTTCGGAAGCTCAAAAAATGATGAATTACAATAGTGGTTTTACAAAAGAAATATGAAATTGAGTGGTATTTGGTTAATGTCCGAAGGCAGATATTTCATGCATATTCAGAACGACAAACATTTAGAATCCATAACTGCAACAAGTGTGTTTCAAATCATTTGCCGAGAACAGATTTTTCACTAGTGAGTAGAATTTTTTTTCTCACACCGATCAAGAAATGTGAAAACAGGGCAAATATTAGAGAACATTCATTTTCGAGTTTTCGAGATTTTATTTTTTGATGAGTTGACCGACAACGGATAGAGTATTACTGGATATTCCTTAATAACAGTGGAATGCTTTTGGTTGAATACATTATATGAACTTAAACTTACAGCATTCCTCATACGCTGGAACATTCATATACATGTTTCTACAGTGAGAGCTTTGATCAGTAAATGTGATTCGTGAAACGAGTATAAACCAAACCTACCTACATAGGTCGCAGTATGACCAAGAGTCGCATACACTGACCAGTGAATACCGCCTTAACGAAACATTTTTTTTTGCAACACCAACAAATATTTTAAATAAAATATATGAAGTCTACCATATCCCATGGTTACTCAGAAAGTTCTAAATTTTCAAAAACTAAACGAAAATTAATCGCAGTGACATCTTGCAATAAATTGTACTTATAACATCTACATCTGATGGAGGAAAATGACTGACAAAATGAAATAGATCAAGTCAACTACCTTACCGCTTGGTTACTTCTAAACTTTCAAAAACTAATGTCTGACGGAAAATGCCTGCCAAATACTTTTAAGTATTGATTACAATATCCCATCATTTTTTTACTATTCCATTTGGTAGTGATCGGTAGTACTATACTATTGCAGTATAGCTGACGTTATTTTCTCACGGTATTGTTCGTTTCACATACCAAGTTAATGATTTTTATTTTTTTTGGTTATGTTCTACACGCGAGTGTTTTTATCGTTTCTAATTGAGAAAATGAAATGCAGTGTTTAAGATTTAAGAAGTAAATAACGGTTAACTATTGTTGTTTTATTGTTAGGAAAACACCAACAAATCAATGAAATACGCCTTTATTTGTCAATTTGTCAAACTGAGGAAAACATATCGATCAATAAAACCCCAGAAACATGTAAGTTGTATGCTTTTAATATAAATAGTTTTTATAGTTATTAAAAACTTGTCGATTAAAAAGTAATGTTTCCCAGTCTCCATTTCGTTACAAATAGTGCGAAAAATGTCGAGGTTCAATTAAACTTTCTGAATGTTATTTTTTCGAATATTGTTTTCAATATTTTACCTCTTGTTTAAGAAAGACATTTACCTATACATAAAAATGTTTGGAGAACATATTCAAATGCATCATTTTATTAGAATAAGGAAAAAGTCGTCTACTGTAGCAGTTACCGGTATTTGGTAGCTGGTAGCACAGGCACTTGTCTCAAAACTTCCCCCTACATACCTTTATATAAAGTATTAAGGTATATAGGTATATTGATGGTACTCTGGTCGCGGAAAGACCATCAGTAGATTCATTGAACTAGAATGAGTGTACCTTGTTGGCTGAAAGTACACCAGTAGCTACTAGAATGATTGTACCTCGTTGGCTGATAGTACACCAGTAGCTTCTAGAATGATTGTACATTGGTTGCTGATAGTACACCAGTAGCTACTAGGTTATACCTCGTTGGCTAAAAGTACACCAATAGCTACTAGAATGATTGTACCTTATTGGCTGAAAGTACACCAGTAGCTACTATAATGATTGTACCTCATTGGCTGATGGTACACCAGTAGCTACTTGAATTATTGTACCTCGTTGGCTGATAGTACACCAGTAGCTACTAGAATGAGTGTACCTTGCTGGCTGATAATACACCAGTAGCTACTAGAATGATTGTACCTTGCTGGCTGATAATACACCAGTAGCTACTAGAATGATTGTACCTTGCTGGCTGATAATACACCAGTAGCTACTAGAATGATTGTACCTTGCTGGCTGATAATACACCAGTAGCTACTAGAATGATTGTACCTTGCTGGCTGATAATACACCAGTAGCTACTAGAATGATTGTACCTTGCTGGCTGATAATACACCAGTAGCTACTAGAATGATTGTACCTTGCTGGCTGATAATACACCAGTAGCTACTAGAATGATTGTACCTTGCTGGCTGATAATACACCAGTAGCTACTAGAATGATTGTACCTTGCTGGCTGATAATACACCAGTAGCTACTAGAATGATTGTACCTCGTTGGCTGATAGTACACCAGTCAGCTATAAAAGAACCGAAAACACAAATGTAAAACAATATTTCAACCGGGGAAACCAACGGCCTAAATAATGTTAAAAAAAATGAACAATTGATATATATGTAACACAGCAAAAAACGTCAACCACTGAATTTACAGGTTGCTGCCGTGGGACAGGCACATACATACATAACGTGGCGGGGTTAAACATGTTAGCGGAATCCCAACCCTCTCCTAACCTAGGACTTCACACGAAAATCTATGATAAACGGGACGATTTCAACTTCCCAAATATCAATTTCCCATTTCTAAGCAGCAGTAACATTCCCTCTGCTCCTTCGTATGGTGTTTACATATCTCAATTGATACGTTATTCTCGTGCATGTTCACACTATATGGACTTCATATACAGGAATGTTCTCCTAACGCAGAAACTGCTCCAACAAAGTTATGAGGAGGACAGATTAAAAAATAACATTCCGTAAGTTTTACGGACACCATAACGAATTGGTTGATCCATACGATGTATCTTTGTCCAAACTAACTATGGAAATTTTTACTACGTGTTAGATTGTTGTTTGTCAATACGTCGTCTCATCTTTTTCTAACTGAACGTGACTTATTCCTGATTTTGACTGTTTTGCTGAGTGTGAATTCGCATTGCTATTAGACGTGGCATGGTACTTTTCCATTCCAAATTCATTTATTTAGTTCTGATGTTATATTTGTTATTGTCATCGGATTTTGTCAAATATCTTAACGTTTGTAGTTTATATTTTCTTTTATATTCATGTGTTATGGTAAAGATAATTGATCATTCAGTTCTTTATTAGATTTTAGTTTGGATCAACGAAATTTACAATTTGGTTTACAGTTTGATTCAGAAGAACACCGACATAGCTAAATAATACAATTAATTATCTAATTACTACTACAACTTGATATTAATTAGTATTGTATTTTTCACTGTTAATAATAAACGTTAGATAAGTCATACAAATCTAATTTTGAACTTCTTTTAAATTCTTTCTTAATTTTGGGAACTCGTTTTTTAATTCAAATCATTTAATGTGACGTCACTTTGAGCGTAACACTGGTTATGACCAACAAGACAGTGAATTTTTGTAATTTATCCGTTTTTGTTCTGAAGCTAGTCACAATTTCAGTTTAATCATGTATAGAATGAAATTCAAAACAGTGTGGCTGTGGCCATTGATTGACACATTAAATTCATCAATTGTCTGGGACAATTTAGGTGAACGTTTGTATGTAACGACCACTGATCACTATGTACTTTTTAAAGACACTTAACCTACGGGGTCACCAAAGGTTCTCAACACCTTAATAAAGTAATTCGAAAAATTAATCAGAAATAACACGATGTTTTGATTTACATCAATTATATAAATCAAAACATAAAGGTTATTCCTGATTAATTTTTCGAATTATTTTATAATTAAAGGCGTAAAGAAACCTTTGGTGACCCCACAATTTAAATGTCTATCGTAGGTACGTCGTGAACAGTGGTCGTTACAGACAAACGTTCACGTAAATTGTCCCAGTCAATGGATGAATTTAATGTGTCAATCAATGGCCACAGCCACACTGTTTTGAATTTCATTCTATCTATTATATATAGTCATTTTATAAAATTTATTGTTGGCAAAAGTATGTATTATTCTAAATTCTAAATAATATTAAAGGATGTTCTTGTTCCAGGTAGATAACCCTGGCCGTATTGGTCACGACTTTTTGCAACTTTTGGTCCTCAGTGCTTTTCAGCTTTGTACTTGTTTTGGCGTATTTTAAAACATTTTAACAAAATACCTTTTGTTGGCTATTAATTGTTTATTTCTCTGTCCTATATTTTCCCCCATTTATTTGTATTGTAGTCCTGTCTTGTTATGTTGTCATTTTAATGTTATAATTAACATTGCCATTTAAGCGGGAGGTTTGGCATGCCACAAAACAAGTCAGGGAAATGACCATTGTTATATTATAGTTCGTTTCTGTGTGTGTTACATTTTAATGTTGTGTTTCTGTTGTGTCGTAGTTTTCTTATATTCGATGCGTTTACCTCAGTTTTAGTTGGTGTAACAGTACAACATTAGAAAGAACTATACAAATCAGTTGAAAAAGGCTTAACTCATCAGATAAACCCAACAAAAACACAGTGGACGTGGCCGAGTAATTGTACATCCCTACAACAAAAAGACACTTATGACATAGATGAGAGTACTCGCAGAAGCTGACAGCTAGTTCAAAAGCAAAAACAACTAAAACAAATCATTCTTCTAAGACAAAATAATCAAGCAGTACATATTCAACATACAATGGATTAATTGTGATGACGTAATAAATAGTATATAAGAGAAAACATTATCTTGTGCAATGCCAAGGTACAGGAATCGACAGATTGTAGATCCATAAAAGTGCAGATGTATATATAGCAATAATACGTATAGTTTGTTTTTAACTTACTGATAAAAAAATATCAATATTGATACCAATAAAAACAACCATCAAAGATATAACAACGGTATTGAATTGGTAAGCTTTTAGGGTAAGCTTATCTTAGCCCACTAGTACCTTCTGACTATTTTCAAGTTTTTCAAAAAATATCGAAAAAGAAATAGAAAATAAAGGACAGTTTGTAAGACGTATACAGAATACAATTTGACAATATTTTCCCACGAAATTGGACACATAGTAATTGATTTTGGTATTTAGCAAAGAGCGTATGTCCACCAGATACTTACTGCCAAATTAAACGCTGTGTTTAATGGGTGTCGGGTAGTAAATAAGGGCAGAATCAATTTGCGCCAATGGCAGTTTTGAAAAGGTATTAATTGCGCCACTCTCTTTTATTTTGATGGTATTAATTGCGCCAATAAATGAAATGAAATTGCGCCACATTTACCTGTAAATATTTTTTACTTATATATCATACCTGCACATGTTTTACCTATAGCATACATGTACTATTATTAAAATTTCCACTAAAGACTTAATTGAACACTCATCAAATTAAAAAAAAATCACCAAAAAATAAATTGTTTAGTAATAGAATATTTTTTCACGAGTCAAGAGTGTCTGATATACCATTCAAGAAAATAGAGTCTGATAGAGGAAAAACCGGTCATCATTGTTGAAGAACACAAAATTCCGTCAGGCATTTGTACAGAAAACTGGAGAAATAAGGTGGAGATGTAACAGTTAAGGAATACTGGAGAAATAAGGTGGAGATGTACAGTTAAGTCGTGTTGTGCTAGGTTATTCACAGATGAATCGTGTACAATTATTTCGAATGGAGAATTAGATTATATGTCATGAAACAAAAGTCCAGAAACAAGAACGTCAAATTTTGAGAACTGCGTGCAAAAGAAAAGCAACCGATAGCGACCTTCTAAAATAAAAAAAAATCAGAGCTCTGCAAAATTGAAGAAGAAAATTTAGAAAAGAAAGATTTAAGATATGTGCGTCAGTCAATGTATATGAAGAGAATAAAACTGCATCGGGCTCAACTTAAAAGTCGAGCAGAATTTCACAGAATATTGGATGACTTTGTATTGTGTAACGAGCCAGAAAGCGGGATAATTTTATGAGGATGATTACTTTATTGGCGCAAATGATACCTATAGTTTTGAAAATTAGGTGGCGCAAAAGAAGTATTGGCGCAATTAAGTTGTGGCGCAAATGAGTTACTTTTTGGCGCAAATAGATATCGCCCGTAAATAACGGGTGATGTAGGTTAGAGCGGGTCATCCTTTGTATAAACTCAAATCAACGAGTCGATAAAAGCCATTTTATTTGTCAATTATCACAAAAGACCATTTTGTTACCTGTCAGACAATAATTACAAGTACAAAAATCAAAGAAGAAGTTAACATTCCTTCATGTAGATTTCTTTAAAAAAAAATTTAAACGACAAATACCAATGTATATTGTGTTTTACCATTCTACACGCTAATGATTATAATATAAAAAAAAATTAAAGTTACCACCTCTTCATTGTACGGTGAAACAGCGATTTTATAAAATGTCTTCTAAGATGTTTAACATAAGCAAGATTATTTGAAAAGTATTTGTAAGACAGTTTTTATTCTTATTCTTATTTTGGTTACGATTCGAATTCAGTGGCAGTTAGTGGGGGTGGTTGATCCGCCTATGGAATGAAATATATATTTGTGAATTTATCGCAACGTCACAGTCCATTCCAAATATTTTAGTTGAATGGTGTGAAGACAAATTCCACTTTTGTAAGTTGTTCTTTTCAACTCGTTAAGGTATAAAATAAAAATCGACAGACAAGACACGAAGTGGGGATGAAAAGATAGAAAAAAAAGAAGACATATAGGCAAATTGATAAAAATAATGTTTGTTTTATCCTATAGCAATAGAATGTAATTATAAGTATTAAATGCTTCTATTAATAATTTCATAGGGTTATAAAAGCGTTGAACGTGAGCACATTTTTAGAATGAAGCGCTTCTGCGCTCTTCATACAAAATGTACCTCGGTCAACGCTTTTACAAAGTTACAAAAAGGAGCATTCAATTCTTCAAAGCTAAACTATCTTCCACAATTGAGTTTCTTTTATCTTAAAAGGTTAACGGTATGGGTGCTTATTTATATAGAATTAAAACATCTCACAGATGTTGCAGGTAAACAGATTTAAATGTGGTCATTGAGACACTTGACCTAAAGGTTTAAGGTGAGAAATGACCAAGTAACTGTCCAATCTTCACACGTGTAACGTTATTTCTTTTCAATTAGTTTTGTCTTGTTTATCCGATGATTGATATTCCGTATGGCAACTGTATCTGTTTAAATCACTTTCCCAGTCTGAACAATACGCCCTATTCATTGCAGTGTACAGACACACTCGTTACAATAACGTACTCTTTGTATGGACATGTTACGATAAAAATACGAGATAAATCTGCTTTGGATATTCCCAGGACTATATAATATAGTTAATAAGACTATCATTATCGTCATCAGTAACATCATTATTATCATCATCATCATTACGCAGTAAACATGTTTTTTTCTCTGTTTGAATATTTATACAAGATTATAGGTTTACAGTCAGCAGTATACAACTTGCGGACAAAAGGTACGTCGACACCACCTAACAATCCAAACCAATAAGTGGCCAAAAGATCGACCTCATCACACCTCACTCCCCCCGGCCCCGATAAAAAAGGAAGAAAACACTCACACAAAAAACCAAACACAATTTAACCGAACAAACAACAGTTCACAAAACCACACACCAACCAATTAATACAAAAAAAATTAGATGCTCCTACCACAGACCGAAGCCTATCATAGCTTATTATATTGTATTGTAACGGTTTTGCTCAAGGCTGAAGGCCATATGGTGAACTATAAATGTTTGAATCCTCTATCTTTGATAGCCTGCATGTGGATATTTGTTTCATTATCAAGCATACCACATCTCCTTTTAAAACAACAAAAGTGCAAGGAACTCTTTCATTACCCACAATTCGGTCTGACATTATGGGAAACAATTCAAAAGAGAAACCAACGGCTTGGTTAGCAAAAAAAAAGACTTCGTCTGATATACAGGCCCTGGTTTGAAATATGCACATACAGAATATGGAAAGGGTTAACCCAGTTACTATGCGCATTTGATCTTTATATTTCAGAATCCTATTTTCGTCAAATTGTTTATTTTTCCCACAAAAACTAACTGACAATTGAATAGAACAAATTAACCCTCTCATTATCAATGACAGAGGTTATTTTTTCTTTACATGTCACTAAAGGGTTAATTGATGAATAGAATACCACATTTATAGATGGACAATGGTTTATAATTATTTTACCTGGTCAAACCAGGTCAGACATTGTGTGGACCGTATCAAAGAGTCTGTAAAAAGTATTTTAATTGTCAAAGAGACTGGATGTCGTTTGTCAATCAGATGTGCACCACTTCATTTTTTTTAATAACGTCATTCTATTTTAAACCACTCAAGCCGAATTTTCAAGTACTAAAATGGCAGAATACACGTGTTTCAAAAAGTTTCATATAGAGAGCAACAATTTAACTTCAAGGGGAGTTATGGTTTTTTTTGTCTGAGTCAAAAAAAAAAAATTCACAGAAAGCGCAAACATTTTTTTTTTTTTAGCTTTTTGACGATGTCAAATTCTTTTTTTCCCTCACAATCTGACATCATGAGGTATTGGGAAAATCTGGATTTAGAATAATTTTTGTCTTCTGCTTGACCACACTATATTTTTTTTTCTTATCAAATGGGGAATCAGATTTTTTTTTTAGGAAAAAACCATAAAAAACCCTCCTTTTTGAAGTTAATTTATCCTTCCCTTAGTATGGTAATTATAGCAATTATCTTTTGCAAAAATCGAACTTTAAAAATTGTATCTTATGCAACATATAAACAAGAGGCTGTCACAACGACAGCAAACCGGATTTATTAACATTTATTTGTGTCCTGGTAATATCACAAGAACCATAACTGATGAACGGTGAAAGTGAAAATCGTCAATATCAAATTTGACCTCAATTTTGTCATCAGTATCAACATTTTAAAATTTGAAAGAGCTTAGGTTGAATGGTTCATGAGTAAATGCAACAACATGAATGGAAACGCCATTATTTTTTTTATCTTTCAAGAACCATAACTCCTGAACGGTTAAAGTCAAAATCGACATTATTGAACTTGACCTCCATTTTTTCATCAGTAACAACACATTAAAATTTGAAAAGCTTTGGTTGAACAGTTCATGAGTAAATGCACGGACACGACTGGAAACGCCATTTTTCAATCTTTCAAGAACCATAACTCCTGAACGGTAAAAGTCAAAATCGTCATTATTGAACTTGACCTCCATTTTGTCATCAGTAACAACATGTTAAAATTAGGGAAGCTTTGGTTGAACAGTTCATGCGTAAATTCACGGACACGACTTGAAACGCCATTTTTCAATCTTTCAAGAACCATAACTCCTGAACGGTAAAAGTCAAAATCGTCATTCTTGAACTTGACCTTCATTTTGATGTCAGTAACAACATATTAAAATTTTAAAAGCTTTGGTTGAACGGTTCATGAGTAAATGCACGGACAACATTTGGTTGCCGCCCGACCGACCGACCGCCCGCCCGACCGCCCGCCCGACTGCCCGACTGCCCGCCGTACATCCCCAAATCAATAACCGACATTTTTGTCACAAAAATCCGGTTAAAAAGCGATACCATAGCATTCTGCAAAAGAAAAGCACAAAATAATGTAAAAGAAATACATATTTTAGAAAACAAATTGAAGAAATTAAATGAGGGTATAAACAAAAAATGTAAAATATATGATATTAACTCTCTTAAAGAGGAAATTAATATTCGATAAAATAACATGTCAGACAAAAAATGAATCAAAAGTACACCATTAAGAAATGGTACATTTAAGATTGAGATTCAATACTTTTATTAAATCCTCACCACTTGTATAACATCATACTTTCCAACATACATATAAAACATCTTAGATTAGAAGAATAAGCTTAAGAGTAATCTTGTCCTCAAATTCCCCTGACATGAACTTTGCAACTACAATGAACTGGAAAGTGAAATATCAAAACCATCATCTCTTTGTCTACGGAAATTTAATTTACTTCCTTTATTGGAATACAATGCCACAATAAAGTAGTGACAGATAGAGCAGGGTCAAGTCGGGTCGACATATCTCCAATGGGAACATTTTCTATTGTAAACGTAAACGATAATGAGATTGCTCATTCAAATGACAAATTGTAACTCTTTATACATTTTAATTTGACAGAAACATCTTAAAATTTCAATTTGTATTCATTTATGATTTATCAGGGCGTAGTAATATATGGTTTCTTTAACTCCAATAAAACTTTTACTTTTTAATGAACAAACGCGTAGTTAATGAAAATTCTAAAAGTATTGTGAACGTTTATTATGATAAGAATTTTATGGATGTAAAATTGTGGTATTTTGATTTTATTACATGATGTATTTAGTCAGCGATATTTTAACGCTTTGACATTAATTTGATCTGTAAAAATGAAAAATCTATTTTAGTGTCCCTCTATAAATATATATGTAAAATGCTTTTTAGTACATGTTTTTGGAAGTTTTAAATTAATTTGGAAATATTTAAAATTGATTGTCATAATAGTAGCTACTTGTGATCAATATCTAATATAACCTCCTTGTTGTGATATACAAATTCTTGTTGTACAATTGATACACATGTAAAAATTGTAATTTGATTTATGAAAAAGAATAAATATGCAAATATTGGTGCACGGTATTTATTTGTCTTATAAATAATTGTTTTTATTGATTTTTCGTGTAATGCATTTACAACTCGTTCTTTTTTATCTTAATTTTATGTAATATGAATATATGATTTATGCAGTTTTATAACAGTGAAATGATTGATGTATAATTTTGTAAAGACGTCTTTGTTAATAAGAAATTTGCATACTTTTACTATATTATTATAGTAAAACTTAATATGAGGTCACGTCGATTAGTTTTCAAATCGTAAGCCAAAGGTCATGATTGAATAATTTCTATATTAATTTCCTATTTCCATCGTACATGTAATGTAAGTTTCAGAACTTATATCAGGAAATTGGAAATTTAAAAAAAAAAAAAAAAAAAAAAACGCCGAATAACTTCTTCGGAAAAAGAAATTTCGGTAATTAGCTGTAGGTAACCGTCATGGTATTTCGTTATCATAGTCGTCGTCCGCGTCATACTTTATGTTAACCTTTTCCCTTATTGAATTGATTTAAAGAATTCAGCGGTGCCAGTACAGCATATTCTACAAGACACGAAACTTTGAATCCATGGTTTCCGATATCAAATCATAGAGTAGGATATTTCGTGACCAACGTATTTATTGGAAGACATACTACATGTATTTATATTTGGCTAGAGAAATATAGAATGATTTAGAAAAAGACCGATCTACTCGAACTTCTCAAGTTGATTTCTTTCACTGTGAATTGCTTTTGAAATAAAGTGAGTGGTGCAATTTTTTCTATCGCATCTTAAATCAAGCGGGACAGACGGACGGACGTCACGAACGAACGAACAAACGCACGGATGTACAGACTAGAAAACATAATGCACATAAATGGGACATAAAAATTTATTGTTGAAAGTGAAAGTAGTGATTTGGCAAAAATGAAAGTAGGATAGAGACTAGAGGGAGGCAAGACCTTTTTCGGGACTTCGGGATCGGTTGTTTTTAAGCTCGGGATCTGGGGATTGATTAATACGGGATCCGGGAATATATTTTTCGATTTCGGTATTCCGGGATATGAATTTCTTTAAATTCTGCATCTCGGGATTTCATGTTTTTAAGACCCGGATTTCGGGATCAGGACCCCTCCGACCATCCCTCAAATTAGCCTTAGTCGGCCTTCGTCATTTATACCAGATTCGTATCCTACCATTGGCATGTCAATAAGGCTCTCAAAAGAAAAAGCACTGATGGATCCGATTGTCCTAGAAGCATATTTTATTAGACTAATAATGGTCTATATATAAGTAGTTACATTTGTTTCATGTTTGAAGCGGTGCAAATTTTTAATTTTGACTTTTACCAAAAGATGCATTGTAGCAAAGGAGAAGAATAATTGTGGTCTGAGGCCAGAAACACGAAAAAAATTGAATTTAACAGAACGGAAACAAATATCGAACTTTGGAAAAAGGGAGAGGGCTTTTGATACATTTCTGAAATTCTCCAGGATACATAATTATCTTTTACAAACATCATCCTACAACAGTTCACAAGCTGTATATGCCCGCGATTTCGCGGGTGTGTTCTAGTATATATATATATATGTCGAAACTAAACTGATAACGTCATAGCAAAACTGATAACGTCATAGCAAACAAAAACTGATAATGTCATAGCAAAAAAAAAAAGACAAACAAGCAAAAGACAGACAACAGTATAAAAATACCAAGATTAAGACTGAGCAACACGAACTCAATCTAAACCGGAAAGGGGGGGGGGGGGGGGGGGATCAGGTGCTTCTCAAGGTAAGCAGATCCTGTTCCACATGTGCATGGCAAGTGTCGTGTTGCTACTTTAAGTACGATAAGTCTTTTTCGGAAGTACACATTCCGACGTAAATAAAAAGGACGGGGTGTTGGTAACGATAAATTCGATATATATAGTATAATTCTTACCACCTATTAAAACACCCCGAAACATTGTTGGGTACTTTACAGGAATAAGGGTTGATACGGCGAAATTTTCTTAATCTCATAACATTGTTAAACTTTACGGTATATTACGCAAAAACAGAAAAGATAAAATATAAGCTGATCACTGGCGGACAAAACCACTAATCCATCTTTACAATGTGCTTCTAATATAAATGATAAGTGCAACATGTATAACATCTTTTTATGAATGTTAAATGCAATAAAACAAATAAAATAAAGAGAAAATATCCAACCGGAATAAACATGAGTCATATCTGCATAAATTTCATTATTGATTTTACATTAGACAGGTACAACATGTCATTATAATTCAATTTTCAATTTTCATACAACACAATAAAATAAGTCTTAACCCATAAATTATTTAATTATTTTTTGCAGACACAAAATTAGAAAATGCTTGTCAAAAGTGAAACATTGTCTGCAAACTGTTTTATATTATTAATAGTGTATAACTGTAAAACAGTGGTAAAATGAAACGCATAATTTTAGGCCATATGCCTATATTTGAAACATATGAAACACGAACGATACGGAATATTCATTAAAAGATATGTTAGGTATCAAAACTTGAGAAAACCTCCGAAGTCAATCACTTTGTGGAGCATACGTATCTATGTAAACCTGCTCCCAAATCAGGATCCTGTAATTCAGTGGTTGTCGTTTGTTTATGTGTTACATATTTGTTTTTCGTTCATATTTTTACATAAAGAAGGCCGTTAGTTTTCTCGTTTGAATTGTTTTACATGGTCTTATCGGGGCCTATTATAGCTGACTATGCGGTATGGGCTTTTCTCATTGTTGAAGGCCGTACGGTGACCTATAGTTGTTAATGTCTGTGTAATTTTGGTCTTTTGTGGATAGTTGTCTCATTGGCAATCATACCACATCTTCTTTTTCATATTGATCTTTGGCCAAGGATATCGTAGTTCAAAAAAGTATAGCATTGTAAAAACGTAAACAAAACTATTCATGAAGTAATCGGCCACGGCAAAACTAATAGACAACCAACATCACACAGCTCAAAGTAAATTGGCGAAATAGAAATACTCATCCTCACATAACATAAAAATTAGATATAACCAACTCCCCCAAACCCCGCTGTAAACTCAGCATCCATCGTATGACATATTTGGAACTTATGATTTATTTTACCTCTATATTTACAGAAAAAGAGAGGCCGAGTATACCGTAGGAATATCAAATCTTATAAGTCGATATCAAACTGATAACGCCATGGTAAAACAAAAACACGACGAAATAGTACAAACAGTCTACGAAACACAGCATAAAAAATACAGAATGAACAACACGCAATCTAATTAAACAATGGATCTATAGTTTAGTTGCTCAATGCTCTTCAATTTTTTACTTGTTTGGCTTAATAAATATTTTGATATGAGCGTCACTGATGAGTCTTATGGAGGCGAAACGCGCGTCTGGCGTACTAAATTATAATCCTGGTACCTTTGATAACTATTAGTTAGATTGAGCATCACGATCCTAGATAAAAACTGGGGGTGATCTCATGAGACACATTACCATTCAAGTCGTTCAAATTCTGACTTATTTTTATCTTCTCATAGAAAAATAAGAAGATGTGATATAATTGCCAATGATGCAACTATCCATCTATCAATGACGTTGATATGCACATTCGAGAAAAACCATTACCGCATAGTCAGCTATAAAAGTGAACGTCAAAACGAGAAAACTAATCGCATAAATTATAGCAATACAATTTACGAAAACATTGAAAGACGATAACCAACAACAACCATTGAAATACAGGCTCATGACTTGCCACGATCACATAAAGAATGTGACTGGATTAAACATATATGTGGCGCTCAACCAGCCCCATACCATGGAACAGTGGTGAAACAACTGAAGAACAAACCGTAAAAATCAGTCGCAAATTGTTAGCTCAATATATTGGTACGAATGTCAGAAAAAGACATAAATGAAGGCCACAGTAGTATACCGCTGTTCGAAATTCATAATTCGATAAGAGAAAAAACAAATCCGGGTTACAAACTTAAACTGGGGGAAACGTATCAAATATAAGACATATCAGAAACACAAAACGTCACGAACAGTCTGAGAAAGGCATGACCTTATCTAGAAATAAGGAAATGTGGTATGATTGTCAATGAGACAACTATCAACCCAAGTTCAAATAAAGTATTTTTCAGTAATTATAAGCAACCATACGGCCTTCAATTAAAGAAAAACACAACAATCGTATAGTCAGATATGAAAGGCATCGACATAAAAAATATAATCAATTCGATTGAGAAAACTAAGGGTTTAATTAATAAAAAAAATAGTTTTACAAAAAAACAAATACGACAACTACTGAACTACAGGCTCCTGACTATGGACAGGGACATAAAGAATGTGGCGGGGTTTAACATATTATTGAGTGCTTAACGCTCTCCTTTCCCTTTATGTTAATTTTCCCAATATTCAATTCTTTTTACCATATGTGTCATTTTTCTTTTATTTTATAAAGATAATATATTCAGACAAAATTGACAGAATTTGCCAATAAACGAAGTTAAATACAACCATAAATAATAGAGTAGATCATATAAGGATAAAAGAAGAAAATTTCAATTTATATGTCACTTGAGACACATTTATCGGCTCAATTATTGTTAGATATACTTTGATTAAGATCGCACAAACTAGAATATACCATATTGTTTTCTTACTAGTGTAGTGGATAAATGCTATGCTATTCATATAGATTAAATAGACAATAAAAAATTGAAAACAACGCGTTTAATAATTTCTTGTGTCCAAAGCGCTGGATTTACCTAAATCAGGAACGCTCAAAGCCAACCATTTGAAATCCGAGGATGTATAAGTGGCGAAACCGTTGAAGAGCTATATGACAAAAATACCTAAAATAACTTGATAGCAAAATTCATCTAAAGTCAACTTTGCCTGAGGGAGTTGAAACCTTAGTTTCCTAATAATTTCAAAATTTATAACGGACAATTTTAGAATGATTTGTTTAATGATGTCAGTACCGAAGTACTGAATACTGAGCCGAAGATACCACGGGGACTGATAGTCCACCAGCAGAGGTATCGACCCAGTGAAGTTAAAATCTGAAAACAACACGTTTAATAATTTTAATAATAAGCTACGTTTTACAATAAAATAAATATATGTAATTGTGTCAAACAGAAATATAAGCGTGACAAGCGTTACAATCTACAGCTTATTAAATTTTTAACAAAAGAAGATAATCTAGTAGATATATTTTCTAAATAAACTAAGAGCTGAATTTGCTCTATAGTATTGAATTTCACCATCATTATTTTAATTGAAGTGTCTGTTTCTTGAAGTACGAACCCTTAATTATAAGAAAGTTAATTTTTGGCCAAGTAAGTGTTGTGTTGAAAAAGTATACAATAATTCATAGTCTCTCATGTATCAATTAACACACTGTATTAGATTTAACATCATTGTTAAAACGTGTTACAACAGACAATGTAGACCAACAAATGTCGCAGTGTAATATTTCCCCATTCACAATAATAGTTGTCACCCTTTTTCTTCGCTTTCTTCACTTATTGAAGATGACACTTTTAGATTTGAAAGAGACGGGTGACCGCTCTAAAATTCTCTATAGATTTGATAGAGACTTGTGTCCGCTCTAAAATTCTCTATATATATGATAGGGACTTGTTACCGCTCTAGCATTCTCTGTAGATTTGATAGAGACTTGTTACCGCTCTAGAATTCTCTGTAGATTTTAAAGGGACTTGTTACCGCTCTAGAATTCTCTTAAGATTTGATAGAGACCTGTGACCGCTCTAGAATTCTCTGTTGAATTGAAAGGAACTTACGACGGCACTAGAATTCTGTGTAGATTTGACAGGATTTTATTACCCATTTCTCTAAGTATCAGATCTTCAATCATGCATATCAATTCGTGGAAAAGGTCTATAAGTTACAGCTAATGGTCAGCTAGTATTTTTTTTATGAATAAAAAGTCAAAAGAGAAGAGCACATCAACGCAAAAAGCGAAAAGTATTTACTAAACGTTATTAATTTTGATTTATTTTCCATTATCAAAGATAGATAGTTGTACCATAGAAATATTTTCCCGAACATTTATTGTGATAATTTGTCTCCAAGTATACATACGGACCATTATCGTTTGAAGAAACAATTGTCGACTGTCATTAAAGTGAGAGAGTTAGCGCTATAGAACCAGGTTTAATCCACCATTTTCTACATTTGAAAATGCCTGTACCAAGTCAGGAATATGACAGTTCTTGTCCATTCGTTTTTGTTTGATTTTGCCATGTGATTATGGACTTTCCGAATTGATTTTCCTCTTAGTTCAGTATGTTTGTGATTTTACTTTTTTCTCATATACCCAAAATATATTATTTGTTTGAAAATATCGTTTATGACAATTTCTATACGCATATCCACCGATCATATTTGTTGATCTATATCTCATGTCAAATGTGTACATTCTGATATGTCTTAATGTAGCATTGAACAATTTTGATAAATGTTACTGTAGCATAGTTATACATTTATGAATATAATGAATTCTAGCCATACAAAAATAAAAAGATTTGTACGGTTACTATATCATTTTAATTTCTCTTTTGTCAGTATAATAGTTGATCAAATATGATTTTTGTCACCAGTGCTTATCAAATCTTTAGAGAATTTTAGAGCGGTCACTATAGTCCCTATCAAATTTACAGAGAATTCTAGAGCGCTAATATGTCTCTATCAGATCTATAGAGAGTTTTAGAGCGGTCACTTTAGTCCCTATCAAATATACTGTTTGTTTTTAAGTCTTTGGTCGGGTTGTTGATCCTTGACACATTCCCTATGTCCTTTCACAATTTTTTAGTATTTTATAAAACGTTAATAGGAAAATAAAGAGAAAGCAATGCTGCTAATAAAAAAAATGCAAAACATTAAATCATCCAAGAAATGTCTTTAGCAAATTTTAAACAGATATATCATTATACTTCTGATGAACGATCTAATTTCAATTAGCTAAAAACTCGACCTGGTATATTAAAATTAACAACTTTATAGAATGTAATTGAACACATTCTTATTTGTTCAGTGAGCGATTTTTTTCCAGAGAGATTGTTCACTGATGAGTTTATTTACAACCACTGGACCAATGCCACTGCTGGTGGAGTTTTAATTCCCCGAGAATATCACCAGCCTAGTAGTCAGCACGTATTCTGCGCTGACATGAATTATCTTTTATATGGTCATATTTAAAAATTAACTGTTTACAAAACTTTTGAATATTTTAGATACTTAGGCTTTTCTACCTCAGGAATAAATTACCTTAGCTGTATTTGACAAAATTTTTAGGAAATTTGGTCCTAAATGCTCTTCAACTTCGTACTTTATTTGGCCTTTTGGGCTTTTTTGGATTCGAGCGTCACTGATGATGTTTTTGTAGAAGAAACGCGCGTCAGGCGTCAATACAAAATTTTATGCTGATATCTATGATGAGTTTATTCACATACGATTATGAAAATAAATAATGAAATGGGTTTTTTTTCTGCATATATTTATCTACATTTTAATTCAAGTACAAATATATAAGAAGAAACAAATTTATTGCATTGAAAGACACAACTTTTTTCCTCTCATATTTGGAAAAAAGTTAGAGTTCAGCTTTAACATATATATTGGTTGTTGTCTAAATTCAACGAAGTGTTTTTTTATCAAACATTTGTTAATTTAAAAGATGAAAATATCATCTGCTGTATAAGAACGAGGATTTCTTTCCCATGGTATATATGTAATTAAAGAGAAACATAGTGATACTAAAAGTACTTCTTCAAAAGATGGAAAAAGATCAAAGGTTTCCATTTTATAACAAGGATAATAAAAATAAAGAAGAAATTATTTAATAAAAAGCTTATCAAAAGTCCAGATATATAGCATTTCTTTACCATCAGATTATTATTATTAAGCGAATCAGAATGCATTAAACAACAAAAGATTTTTTTCGTTAGTGTGAATTTTCTGCGCAATAAAAATTCTCTAACTTCACAGGTTCAGATACAACATGTACTCGTATAACACAAAAAAGTAATAAAAAATATATCTCGAATTTCTTTTCAACCATTTCAATTTAAACACGAGATTTACTTTTACATAAATAGCAATTTTATGTCTTTAAAACAAATTTAAGGCAAACCATTTTAGTTGATATAAATAAGAAGATGTAGTATGAGTGCCAATGAGACAACTCTCCAATCAAATTTTATTTAAATTTCAATCAGTGAATTTTTCATTAAATGTATTTCTTTACTTATATATTCAAATTTCACGGATGCGTAATACATACATTTATTAACTTGTACGTGTTAACGGTGTATTACCGAGAGATTGTGTTTTAATTCAAATTATGAAATTAGCGATTGTTTTGAACAAAGTTCACAAAACAGTAATGAATTTTATAAAACAAAGCTAAAAATAAATAGAACACGATTGAAATAATACATGTTTATAAAATAAGTACGTTTTACAACGGAAATAGGTGGTGAGTCATGTGACAGATCTATATTTATGGTAGATTTTTTTTATAGTCGACTTACTCATTGCTAAAAACCCACTGTTACCGGAAATAGAAGCCCAATTTAGTATAGGAATAACAACAAATAGGCATATAACCGCAATGCTAAAAATAACATCAAACATGGATAAAACCTCAATGTTAAATAAGTGTCAGCTTATGGACAAAACAATTGTCTCCTTAATTAAAGCCAATTAAGTTCTAATTTGATTTATACATATTTTTTTTGAAGAAAAATATTATCTACTCAGATGCACAGAAAAACGAGGACGAAAGTTTGAATTCGGGATCAATAAATGTTGCATTTTTTTATTTAATAACTGTATGCTCTTAAGTATATATAATAATACATGTTCACTACCCAAAATAAATCTCATCTAACTAAGTTGTTCAAATTTCACATGATGGCATAGAAGATGTGATTTATTTGACAACGAGACAACTCTCCACCAGAGACCACTTAAATAAGAAGCCTTCAACAAAAAGGACAACCAATATTGCAAAGCAAGCTATAAATGGACCGAAATGACAAATCTATCACAACTCAAACTAGAAAAAAATAACGATCTCCTAATTTGGAAGTGTGGCGGGTTTGTTTTGTGTGCGCGCAAACCCTCCTCTTAACTTAGACAGTGGTGTCATTAAAAAACAAAAGAAATAAAAATCAGTTGAGAAAATAAAAATAAAAAAAGTACTGAACACCAAGAAAATTCAAAAACGGAAAGTCCCTTGTGAAATGACAAATTCAAAAGCTCTAACACATCAAAAATCAAATGAATGGAAAACAACTGTCAAAACGGTTTTGGTTTTAGTATGAAATGTTTTGAATTTGATATATTAATTGACGTCACTAAAAGTAAACTGGCAACTACCTAAAATTGTAAATATGCACATGTGAATAAATTAAATCTATTCCACACCCATATTTTCTCTTTATATATATATATATCACTTTTTTGCTCTCATTTTAAGTGGTCTCTTAAAACAGGGTTTCTCAGTACGATTTTATTTTATATAAATGAATAACTAAAACAAGCTGCTATTGTGCATTGTTACTCTTGATCAAGTATTAAATAAGATAGATTTAATTCTACTTCACAATATTAATATGTGTACGTTCCCCTCATGATGAAATATATAAATGCAGCATCCTCAAAATTATTTATAAAGCAATATTTGTGTAGGCGCTTTATCTGGGCGTTAAAAAAGTACTTTATTTCAATTAATATTGTTTATTTACTCGATTCAACATTGACGATTCTCAATATAAAATACAAATGAACGTTTGATATTTATAACTTTCTTTCACAAATACGAAACTACCTTAAAAAGAGACGAAAAATACCAAAGGGACAGTCAAACTTATAAATCGAAAATAAACTGACAACTCCATGGCTAAAAATGAAAAAGACAAACAGACAAACACTGGTACACATGACACAACATAGAAAACTAACGAATAAGCAACACGAACCACTCCAAAAACTAGGGGTGATCTCAGGTGCTCCGGATAGTCAATATAACAACCTAGCATCGATTTCATGGCATGATGGTTGATGCATACACAGGAGGGAGTCTCCATTAGGGGTGGTGGGGTTTTGATTTAGGATTCCGCTTATTCTTTTGTTAGATTTCCGTTTTCTGCTTATTATTGTAATGATAACCTTGTAATTTCATGCCCGCCTTCGTTTTCCGTTTTCCCTATTAATAATCTTACTTTAAGCGTTTGAATATAAGCTTTTGTTTGAGCTTTTGATTTTGCCATTGGATTAGGGACTTTCCGTCTTGAGTTTTACCCGGAGTTCGGTATTTTTGTGATTTCCCTTTTTTTCACGTAGGCGTTTCAGGCTTACAAAAAAATCGGTAAATTCCGGCATCACTCTTAGACCCAAATTACAACCACGTGGAAGCAGACGCATTCGGTCTCTTTCCATTTAGACTTCGTTTGATTCCTTCAGTGTGTTTTTCCTGCCTTGATTATTTTCTTCCTCGTCAATTGACGAGGTTTGAACATCTGTACACTACTGTTGCTTTAATTATCTTAGTACATGTCTTATATGAGAAAATATCTCTTTGTTTAAATTTATCTCATATATAGACGAAAAATGTGGCCACAGTCGGAGAACACCTGGTCAACTCACTCCTTAGTCAGATTCCCATCCGGACACTTAACGACGCTACTTTTGATTTGCTGTTTTTAATTTACTTCTTGTCTAGTAAGAACAAAATGCATTAACGTTAACCTGATGAGGTTTGTACCGTTTTCTCACTGATGAGTCTTTTAAAGACGAAACGCGCGTCTGGCGTAAATATAAAATTTCAATCCTGGTATATATGATGAGTTTATTTACTACCACTGGGCGGATGCCACTGTTGGTGGAGTTTTAACTCCCCGACGGTATCGCCAGCCCAGTAGTCATCCCTTTCTGTTTTGACTTGAGTTATCATTGATATGTTCATAATTATGAAATAACTGTTACTTTTTTTACGAATTTTTGAAATACTAAGGCTTTTCTACCTCAGGAAAAGATAACCTTAGCTGTATTTGGTAAAACTTTTAGGATGAGTTTATTTGCTTGAATTAATATACCCTGTATGATTTTAAAAAAAACCAAATACCTAAGTCGTTCTCATGATTTGAAATAGATCGGATCATATATGTTTGTTATTTCGTTTCCACTTAATTTATACCATTATTTATTCTATTAATCTATTTTCTATTAATAATGAATCGTTGTAATTGTTTGGCTTTATAAATATTTTGATATGAGCGTAACTGATGAGTCTTATGTAGACGAAACGCGCGTCTGGCGTACTAAATTATAATCCTGGTATCTTTGATAACTATTACGAGTCTGGTTGATTTTAGTAGATTTTCAGATTTTCTTCTCAGTTACACAATTTTCAACAAGTAGATTATTCTTGTTGTGATATTATCAGCCAAGTGTCGATAGACAGTTCTTTTATTTTGAATTATGACGTTTTTGTGATGCCCATCTGATGGTACATCGTTTTAAAACAAAAAATCCTATTCTAATCCGAATCAAACAATAATGTATACATCCATCGAAAGAAAGACAACTGGAGGATTATTTTAAGTACATCACATATGAAAATAAAAATATCACCTAGTTACAAAAATACAAACTACAAAAATACAAACTACAAAAATGAAAAAAAATGAAAAACTACCAGTAGCAAAAATGGAATAAAAAAATAGAAAAATCGGAACGAGAGACACATATATCTGGAGAAAGAAGAAATTAAAAAGAGAAAAGAATGATATAAATAAAATAAAAAACTTTTTCATTAATATTTTGTGTTTTTCATTATGTCTCAGGAATGGAAACTTATTTCATAGCATTCTATATCATTCTTCTAGACATTTGGCCTAATGATTTCAACGTAGTCTTATTTTAAAAAATAGAAAAATTAAAAGAATAAAAATAACAACAAATTGGACAACATTCAATGATTAAAAATGACGTATTCGGTCTGATTCAAATTATTAGAATTTTGAAAATATAACATAAAAAGTAAAATAACAAATATATCGAACTCAAAGGAAAATCTAAGCGGAAAGACTCTTAACAATTGACAAAATCAAAAGCTCAAACACATCAAATGAATGGAAGACTTCTGTCATATTCCTGACCTAATTCAGGCATTTCCTTATGTAGAAAATGGTTGATTAAATGTGGTTTTAACGATAGCTTAAACACTCATTTGTATGATAGTCGTATAAAATTCCCTTATATTGACAATTTGTAAACAAAATACACACACAATTAATTTTCTACATATAAGTATATATATATTATGAAATATGTGGATAATGAAATAGTCTGAGAAAACTTTCATTTTCTTTTGAAAGGGAGTGCAAAAGTTTTTTTCACATAGCCACAGATTATATTTTTACGGAAAGTCCATGGCCACCATTTACATTTAATACTGTTGATGTTCTAATCCCAATGACGAGCTGGATGCTAAACTTTTTGCCAATTTCGAAGATTAAAATTCTTCAAAGATGAAAATATCGTATGTTGTTTGTGGAGGAGGGTGGATGAATTTATTTCCCAACGTATATATGGAATAACAGATACACATAGTGATCCTAAATTCAGGTATTTTTTCAAAAGATAGAAAAAGCAGATTTTCATGTATAACGAGAATTATTTAAATCAATAAGACAATTTATAATCTAAACTTATTCAAAGTTTAAATAGATAGCATTTCTTTTATCTTCAAACTAGTTATTTTGGAATGAGAATGATGATGCATGAACTTACAAATAACTTCAAATATAGATTTAATTTGTAATAGCAATTCTTAAACCTTTATATACTCCAACCACAACAATAAGTATACATGAAATAAAAATCCCAGCTTTTTGTTAACCATTTCAATGTCATCTAAAATCTTATTTTTCAACCATAAGTCACACGATTTCATAAATTCTTGGACTGAAATGTCTATGTAGTAAGTAATGTTTACCATTGAAACACATATACTTGATTGCATTGTGCATGTTACTGTTGATGATCATATTTCTTACTCGTATATGCCTTCCTGGGGTCCTAAATTGGTAAATAAAAATATTCTATTCTATATTCTGTTGTATACCAGAACTATCGTCATTATTTTTAATTTCTTTTTTATATGTTTATCGCTTATCTTTAATAAACTAAACGAGGATGTAAAGACCTTTATCAAACCCAGCCCAAAATGAACCGGAACGATAAAAAAGCAGGTTTCTAAAATTTAGTACACCAACAACGGTACATGTATCAAACCATGAATCATGTAACCAATTAGTATTTACAATTTACATTTATGGTCAGGTTTTCATCATTGGATTACTCATTTGTGAAATTCAATTGTGTCCGGAAATAGAAATAATAATCATAAACATGCATATTACATAATGTTCACTTAGACACGCTGTGTAATCATCTTTAAGAAATTTAAACTAATTAGTTTTTTGTCGAATTCAGTATATTAGTAAGCAAAAATACATCAGACTTCGAGATTGCACAGAATATTTCTTATAAAATGGAGGACTGTCTATATGTAAATCTTAAATGGGAAACGATCTTTAAACAACTCCTTGATTAGAAGTGCAAAGTCTCAATATGTTTGCACGTTTTCTGGGTTGAAAAGAGATAAACAAATTTTAAAAGATGATGATGAAAATTCTTAAATCTGAAAATATGAGGAAAGATTCATAAATCAATTTATATCTGTGAAGTGTAAATGAAATTAAATTGAGTTTGTATTTTTTTTTAACTTGACGGGCAATATTACTTTAATCAACTCAATAACTGCATGTGAATGATTTTAATCGCTTGCAATCTATTGTTGAAATATCTGAGATTTAGGGTAAAAACTGTAGAAAGTATTGATTACACAAAACTGGTACGGTCTTCTTTAATAAAAAATAAAATAACAAAAATACCCAACTCCGAGGAAAATTCAAAACGGAAAGTGCGTAGTAAAATGGTAAAAGCCAAACACATCAAAAGAATGAATAACAACTGTCATATTCTTGACTTGGTTAAGTCATTTTCTTATGTTGGAAATGGTGGTTTAAACTTGGTTAATATCGCTAGGTTAACCTCTCCCTCTTTGGGTGAACAATAAAAACCCAGACATTATAGGCAAAAATGTCAAGAATAGGGGTACAGCAGTGTGTTGTTATAACATAAACGGTACCAATTTTACTGTAGCATGTCAGCATGTGGACAATAAAAATTGCAGGATATTTAATATTTGACTTGAAAATTCAAAACTTACTAAGGAATTAGAGCTGATAAACCAAAAGAGTAGGATGTATTGACAAAGCCTGCAACGAATCAGAGCTATGCATGAAAGAGAATTATTTCTTAATTTAAATTTCTCAAAAATTAGACTACAGCAAATATTGATGCAAAATTTCAGACGTTATTGGAAAAACCTGGAAATTACTGAAAGGATTCAATAAAATAGAAAACAATAATTGGTTAAACAAGGGAGGTACCCATGTTTCTCAGCCCGACAATCCCAAACTGCAATCCAAACAATCTTTTAATTTATTTTGGTACATAAACCAGGCCATTAGTTTTTCTCGTTTAAATTGTTTTACATTTGTCAATTCTAGGCCTTTTATAGATGAATATGCTGTATGGGTTTTACTCATTGGGGTACGGTGACCTATAGTTGTTTATTTCTGTGTCATTTGGTCTTTTGTAGAAAGTTGTGTTATTGGCAATCATACTAAATCTTCTTATATTTAGATATGATCTTGTCAGTCTGTCATCGGCTTGTGGATTTTTTTTTTCGACCCTTCTCATGCCTCTTTATATTTTCCCTTCTTGTGTATATTAATGAGAAATGCCATCACAAATACAAGTTGCAGTTTCGTACTTTATTCTTATAAAACATTGATTTCTGTGGTGTTATTTTATTTCCATTTATATAAGAAAGAAAGCACTTTTGTACTTCTTAATTGTCATTACAATATCCAACACCTCATTCCTTTAACGCTGTTAACTGTGGTTAAGCTCTTCAAATTAAAATTTAAATGGTTTCCAGAGTTACACCAAATGCAAGCGTCAATGTCAGCATCCATACCACTGAGTTTAGACTACAACCTCCACCTACAAATGTAGAAAGCAGAATACAGATTTAATCGGGCGAACTTCCATGATAGTTGAAAGTTTCGTTATCTTGCATTGAAAAGTTGCAAACAATAAATAAACATACGATTTATTTTTGAATTTGGAAAATGTACCAAGAGCTACTATAGCATTATATAAATTCACCTGCAACAGAGAAACTTTTTTGGTCGTAATGCTAAGGGTTAAAGAAAATATATCATTTCCGTGTGCATGTTTTCTTAATTGCAGGCGATACAAAAACTCAGGTTATGAAATTAGCAGGGGCCCACAGGCCAATTGCCCCTACAATTTGGTTATTTCAAAAACCGGTTTATTGTAGTGTATATGTCTGATCTGTACATTTTTATTTGACAATTCGATCTAAACAAATTTGGTATTAAGGATGTACACCTCTGAGGAGCCAAAAATTTCTAGAATTAAACTTTTTTTCTTAACCTGATTTTTGGGTTATCAAGACTGTAACAAAATAATTTGTGAAGAAAAAATCATATGGTGGCGCACTTTTTTTTGCTACGGCCCTTTGAAAATGCCCAATTTTGATGATTTTCCCATTTTTTTTATCGATTTTTACCTATTTTAGGGATATTATCGTGAAAAAAAATCACAGTTCCACAATTAAACTTTTTATCATACTTTCTATAAAGATGAAGTGGACCAATCTTAATAAATTTTACTTAAAAAAACTATAGGTAGGTGTTAAATATAAGGAAGTTTTATCATATTTTGACGCTTTTTTGTTTAAAATTTACCATGCTGTCAATTTTCTATTTTTGTGATTTTTCTCAGTTTTAAGAACACAATGTATATTATTTCAACTTTTTTGTTATAAATAATTGAAAAAATACATATCGAAGAAATTTGAAAAGACCAAAATGATATGGGATGCACATGATTCTAGTAAAATCATTTTTTGTATCCCTCACCCATTTTCTCAAAACTTTAGCTAAAAATACTGACTTGATTGGTCGTAAAATTTGAAAACTGGATTACTCAAAAACCGTTCGTTGTAAATACACAATTTTTTTCAGAGTTATGTTTGATTATAATATTTTTAAAATTCATTGATATTTTTCACTTGTATCACATGATTTGGAAATAATTCAAGAACGAGATTTCAACGAGACTGAAAAGTGAGAAAAATACATCCTTAAACAACACATGATTGAAATATCAACACGGATTGAATCTGTTAGTTATAACCTTAAGATTCTTTAATGTCTAAATTGAATGGGTATGGTGAGCTCATAAATTTATATACAACACTAGTTGTCAATTGTATCTTATAATTAATCAAAAAGGCATTAACGTTCTATATAGTTAAATGCCTTCCAATCTCCATACATTTGATTTTGGAATAATCCTTGATTTTTTCTTTAAAGGGGGAGGCAATCATTATAGAGATGTATAATTTAAGAACAAAGTATTAAATAAAGAATATATAACCAAACTTACTAGGTCCATCAGAGAAACTGGTTCCTGCTGCTGTTTGCAAACTAATAAATTGATCATGTGAAAGCTGGGAACGTTGTTCTGAAGTTGTTGCCTCTGCTTGAGCAGGACTGAAATTCTGTAGCTGTTCACTTGTAAAAGACTAAAATAAATAAATGATGTTTTTTTTCTTTTGTCTCAAAATTTATCACATAGACTATAGCAAATTTAAACTCATTATCCTATATTCTAAAGAAAAGATAATGCTTTTTATGCTTTTTATTATTAATGTTTCCATTTACGGAACGGCATCAGATGTGTGTACACCTACAGCTCCACTTGTAAATGAAGACCATTTTATGCTGTCATACGTCAATTCATGTTAGTCTGTTGTACATGCAGTGAAAAACTACGTCCAATTGTGGACATTGACTCAGAAATAGATCAATTTGGATTGAAATATTTGCCATAATAATGTATGCAAGCGCCCCCTCCCATAGAGGTGTAAACAACACCAAATAAGAATAAACTATAAATCATAATTCATAAGCCTGGGCGCATCATATCGGTACAAAGCCGAAAAAATATTCACTTATGACAAAAATATCTATCAGTTATATATCTACATTCTTCTACTTCGAAACAATCCATATAATAGTATTACCTTCATGGCTTCAACTGGGAAATAACTGATCATATTCGGATCAATGCTGTCAATCTGTCTCGGACTTAAGGCTTACCTTAATGGCTTCAACTAGGAAATAACTGATCATATTCGGATCAATGCTGTCAATCTGTCCAGGACTTAATGCTTACCTTCATGGCTTCAACTGGGAAATAACTGATCATATTCGGATCAATGCTGTCAATCTGTCCAGGACTTAAGGCTTACCTTCATGGCTTCAACTTGGAAATGACTGATCATATTCGGATCAATGCTGTCAATCTGTCCAGGACTTAAGGCTTACCTTCATGGCTTCAACTGGGAAATAACTGATCATATTCGGATCCATGCTGTCAATCTGTCCAGGACTTAATGCAGATATTTCGCTCAGACTAAGTGCACCTATAATATAGAACAAACTATGTAGATTTATATAAATTATAGATATGAGGGTTTGTTTGTAATTTAATGTATATGTCTATTGTTCACATGTGCTTTACTATCTAACGTATTTGTTTATACATATATATTCTCTGTAACTATGTAATTTGTAGTTCATGAGAAATGAAACTTATTCAGACATAGTATAATGTAAATAAGAACAAGTTTTAATGTCAACTTTTTCTGATTAATATAATTAGTAAAATTATAAGTAGTGTGGTTGGAATTAAACCTCATAAATTTAACATTAATATTAAAAAAAAAATTGTGTTGTAATGCTTTGTGTACGCACCTGAAACACTATAGCTAATTTAAAGTACTGATCTGTATTTTCAATTTTGTTTATTACACAAAAACTAGATGCCATATTAAATAACTTGAAAACAGCATCGTAATCAAAACCCTTCCAAAAAATTCTGTAAAAAGGTTTGGTTAGCTTGTGTTATATACCTCTATTTGGTATTTCTGGTTACCGGAAATGTAGAACATAATTTAGTCTGTTTTTTGTATTTTCCGGGACTGTATACCTTTTTTATGTTTGTCGGCGGCGAACAATTAGTGTCGTCTGCCATACATGTGTTTGTTAAATGGCAGTAAAATAAAATTTGGATAACGAAAAGCGTGACTTCAATCCCATAGTCCCCCCAGACAACAAAAAGGATTGAGGCCCACGACACTTGGAAGTCCCCCAAAATGTATCAAAAAAGGCAATTTTTACCTTGATGAAATAGCATGCTACTTATGATACATGTCGAACACACATACATTCTTGAAAGCCCAAATGACATCATTAGAATCAAAATTGAATAAGAAAAAAAAATGCTGCATGATCATAGATTCTAAATATCACCGAAAACTCTGTATTGAGTTCTTTATCATAACTAGGAAAATTACAAACCTATTAAAATGCCGACTGTTGAAACTGTCGACTCGTCCCACTGTGAAATGTCATCCCCAAATGCGTCTACATTCTTTGCTAATCCAGCGAAAGCTTGCAGTTGAGTATCACTGCAATGTGTCAAACCACCCACAGCTTCTGCAGAGTCCCTGTCAAAATATATTTCTTTAGATATATTCGTTGCTTGAGCATATAGTAGGCCTTGAAAATCTGTTCCGCTCTTCACAAATTAAGTTTGATTATGACTTAAACAAAAGTTTGTATCTATTTTGTAGACAAAGCTCTGTTCAATGATGTTTTCCATCTTTCAAATGAGCATGGGGAATAGTGTTAAGAGTAGAAAAAAAACTAGGTTTTGATATTACTACAAAATTGAAATAAACGTGATTAAAAATGTAGTAGCTTTTTACAATTTTTAATAATTTGCTAGATGATTATACTGTATACATCTCCACAATATTTCAACAAGCAGTCTATTCGATGTTTTACTGTAGAAAGAATGATTGTAAGAATGTTATAAAGATGTTAAGTCAAACATCTTTACGACCCGACTAATAATATATCTTCCTTTAAAACGATTTTTCTTTGAGTAAGTTTAAATATCCAGTACAAGTTAAAAACGAATGATGTAGGATTAGTTTTAATTTTACAGTTTCAATTTATGTCCCTTCCATAATCTTTAGTTAGAGATTGCAAATAATAATTTTTTGCATATACACACACACTATATTACCATAGTATTTTCAAAACATCTATGTTTCTATCAAGACTTCTGATCAGTTTTGATGGAGAAATACAAAAGAAATTGTATTTCTCATATAAAATTATCTCATTCAAATTTAATTCATATAAGCTCAATGGATTCAATATAAATAAAACTGTCTTACATATATACAACTGGTGATATTGTGTCTATTTCAATTGAAAGCATTCCACAAATAAAGTTTCCTAATGCTGTCAATTCTGTACTGGATAAATTACTTGCTGGCAATCCGTTCTTTACGTTTGTCATAAACACAGTATAGGCAGACCTTTTCTAAAATTATTTTTGATATCAATGTTAAAAATAAGATAACTAATAAAATAACAAACTCCGAAGGAAATTCAAAACTATCATCAATAAAATTGAGAATGGAAATGGGAAATGTGTCAAAGAGACAACAACCCGACCATAGGAAAAACAACAGCAGAAGGTCACCAACAGGTCTTCAATGCAGCGTGAAATTCCCGCACACGGAGGCGTCCTTCAGCTGGCCCCTAAACAAATATATACTAGTTCAGTGATAATGAACGCCATACTAATTTCCAAATTGTACACAAGAAACTAAAATTAAAATAATACAAGACTAACAAAGGCCAGAGGCTCCTGACTTGGGACAGGCGCAAAAATGCGGCGGGGTTAAACATGTTTATGAGATCTCAACCATCCCCCTATACCTCTAGCCAATGTAGAAAAGTAAACGCATAACAATACGCACATTTAAAATTCAGTTCAAGAGAAGTCTGATGTCAGAAGATGTAACCAAAGAAAATCAACAAAAAGACAATAATACATAAATAACAACAGACTACTAGCAGTTAACGGACATTCCAGCTCCAGACTTCAATTAAACTGATTGAAAGATTATGATTTCATCATATGAATATCAGGCACTATCCTTCCCGTTAGGGGTTTAGTATCATACCATCATAACATATATGAGAAGAACATAACCCGTGTCATGCCAACAACTGTTTTTTGAATAAATGTGTTTAGTTCCGATGCAAAGACCCTATAAGTGAATCAATATTAACGCCAAAATATGCAATCTTTAATGACCTGACAACAGTATCGTAACTACACCCCTTCTTAATAAAAATGTTTGCACCTGTCCTTAGTCAGGAATCTGATGTACAGTAGTTGTCGTTTGTTTATGTGATTTATACGTGTTTCTCGTTTCTCGTTTTTTATATAGACTGGACCGCTGGTTTTCCAGTTTGAATGGTTTTACACTTGTTATTGTGGGGCCCTTTATAGCTTGTTGTTCGGTGTGAGCCAAGGCTCCGTGTTGAAGGCCGTACATTGACCTATAATGGTTAACTTTAATAAATTGTTATTTGGATGAAGAGTTGTCTCATTGGCACTCACACCACATCTTCCTATATCAAAATACTAGTACTACAGTTAAGGAAGAGTCGTATTGTATTTTTTTAATTTGTATTTGAAAGTTTTTTCTTTTAAATGTCTTTCGAATAAAATATGTTAATTCCCCCAACCCCCTTCCCCAACCCTTTTCGTTTTTCTAAGTTAAATCAATTTTTATATCAGCTGTGACATGACCTTATTAAACAAAATGAAGGAAAATTCATTTGTTATTTGATCATTTAAGTCAAATCTATATTTACTTGTTCATCTGTCCATCCTTCCAGCTGACCTAGAGAGCTAACACTGTTTATATCCATATTAAGTGTATTCATATCTGACACACTTAATCCCTGAATCATACTTCCTGCTGTTCCAATTGTCTCCGATGTCCAGTTGCCTGGTGTGCCATATATCTATAAAATAAGTCAAATTAATCCAATTGTCTCCGAAGTCCAGTTGCCTGGTGTGCCATATATCTATAAAATGAGTTAGGAATGTACTTAGGTGAAGTTTTGGAATTTGTGTTAGATGTTCGTAATCCTAGGTTTTTTCTCATACGATAGAAGGAAAAATATTTTGCTCCATAACATCCATCTATCTTTTTATATGAAACTCTTAATAGCTCATAAAAGGTAATTTGTCAAAATTTAAGCAGATTCTTTTTTTTTTTTTATTTCAGACCCAAATAATACCAATGCTAAAATAAGGAAAAAGTCCGAGTCCCGCCATATTTTAAAAATCATATATTTCAAAAAGGAGCTCCATGACCTATCAATATTTTTGTTTGTTAACTAATGATCATCCAACTAAAAGTATCAATTTTAAATTCTTGATTTTTTTTAATTGCACCTTAGTACATCTTTAAATACATCTGAAAATGTACAGGTAAAAATGAAAGTTAGCAAAGACATCATTTGTATGGCTTCCTATGTTTATCTTAAAAGATCGTTTTCGATTTTCAAGAAAGATAAAATTGAGAATGGAAAAGGGGAATGTGCCAAAGAGACAACAATTTTCAAGAAAGAACATGTATAAAAAAATATTAAAAGGAAATCTCCACATCAATCCTTTTCAACTTTTAGTATTTTGATATATATAACAAAAATGTGTCCCCAGTACACGGATGCCCCATCCGCATTACCATTTTCTATGTTCAGTGGAGCGTGAAAATTGAGCAAAATCTCCAATTTGGCATTAAAACTAGTAAGATAATATCAAAGGAAACATGTGTACTAAGTTTCAAGTTGATTGGACTTAAATTCATCAATAACAACATCGACCAAAAACTTTAACCTGAAGCGGGACAGAACGACGGACGGACGAACGAACGGACGCACAGACCAGAAAACATAATGCCCATAAATGGGGCATAAAAATTGTTCAATACATTTAACTTACCGATATCATTTTTTGAGCCAATGTTTCTTTCTGATCAGGTAACCAGTGTGTAACCTGTCCTAAAGTTAACAAACAGTCCTGAAATTCACTGTCATTTACAGCCATTAGATTAGCCTCTGATACTGCCGGCAATCCTACTGAACCAAGCGACTTCAAATCATCACAGGTCAAAGTATCTGAAAAATTCAAAATGAACACATATTGTCAAGTTTGACCTAGTATCAATGATAAATAGAACATCAATAGATTGAAATATGTTGTAACACCCTGTATTAGAGCTTCAGATATCTTTTACAAAGTTTGAAACATTTCTTATTCTGTACCTGGACTGATGAAATTTTGGAAATATATCATAATACATCACTTTGATTGTTAATTTAAGTGTCAATGTTTTGATTCTTAAGAAGGTATGTTTCAAACATTACGGTCATTTTGAGAAGTCTTATAGTAAATATTTGGCAAAACTATATTAACTCACATTTCAGCCGAGGAAAAAAATTTGGTCTTCTCAAAATATCATATTCTATGTCATACAACATTCTAGAAAAACCTTTCTCCAAATGGCTAATCGTTTATTAAATATTTTTTTAAATTTCGATCTGAGTAAAGATTTCAACGAAGATGTATTAGAAGCAAACTTGAAACATTTGAAATATAAACATTTAAAACGCATCGTAAATTGTATTCCTTAGAATGGAATTTGTTTCCAAATGGTGACGACTTAATAATGATACAATCTGTAATTATTGTGTTAAGAGTAAAAAATCAAAATATCAAATCCAAATTGCTATCCAATATTTCTTCAATATACTTACAAGCTGATGTGTCACGTTTCTTACGACTGCTAACGCCAGATAATTTGATTTGAATAATCTTTTTGAATACATGGAGAGTTCCTTCTGGTTGGGTGATTCTTTCTTTATCTGAAAAGTCACTTTTAAACCCTTTCAATCGTCTAGCCTCCTGTACACTGTCTCTATCTTTAAAGGCTTGGACAACAGCACTTTCCGCTAATGCAAAAGCTTGCTATAATAAAAAGTATTAGTTCGTCTGTGTAGAAGTATTTTTTAAGTATCTAAATAATCAATTTTTTTTTAAATTCAGCTGGCAACTTTAATCTTGTCTTGTAAAACCCAATTTAATCAGGGAATCAATTTTCTGCGGGTCTAATGTGTCAGTAACTCGGCTTACTAGCTACATGACAGCCTCGATGGCACAGAGCCTGTATAACTATGTGAACAGATAGGGTGAAATGTTCTCCTTGGCCTTCCTGCCAACTGTCACTATTTGCGGTGGATTTCTACCATAGAGTCTCCCAAATGGAAATTTTAAGAGAGCAATTATGTCCACAACTTTAAACAAAACTATCAATTTTACAAGGCTATAGGCTTGTAAAGTATGTAGAAGGCAAAAAACAACATTAAAATATGTTTGAAGGCCCCCTTAAAGGTTTTGTATGACTATAAGAGCCATCTTGCACGTAAAACCCCCATCCGCATTTTTAAAAGTTGACAGGTATGCCTTGGGCATTCTAAAAAAAGATAAGAAATTCAAATATCTAGCTCGGAGGGTCGGTCTAAAACAAAACAGGTTTGTATTCCAATTTCGCAGACATATCAAAATAACTCAGTTAAATGTTTAGTGTTTGAATCACTTTTCTAGATTGATGTTCTTCACGAACATCAAAAGCTGAATATGTGAAAGCCTAGTATTAATGGAACTTTTTAAAAACAGGTAAAAATATATATTAGAGACGCCATTGAACGATACATTGTCATCCACCCATACATCACTAGCGACAAATTTCTTCAGTCTTAGACCTGAAGATGACATAATAGTCACGTAAACTATTATTTTTAACGATTGTGATATTTTGCCAGAGCGCAGATAGAAACAGCTGGCAATTCATGTATAGCAGGAGAAGTCCTCGGTCTCTTTTTTTCGGAGTGGAAAGTCTCGCAGTGTTCTGCTTGTTGTCTGATATTTAAATAGAACTAAACTACTGTTGTCTAAATTCATTTTATCAAAGATAATGATAAATTACATAATTTATGGAAAGCTGATACATTAAATGAAAAATGCGGGTTAATGAACTATTTTTCTAATTCAAGATAATGCATGACGAGGTAAAAAAAAATACGTTGTTTTCTATTTGTTCAGTGTGTTTGATAAAGGACTTTTCGTTTTTAAATTTCCTTTGAGTTCGGTATTTTGTTATTTTACTTTTAACAGAAACCTTTGCCATTCTGTCTTTGATTTATTAAGTTTCTATCCTATTGCATATTAGGTCATTTTTGACCTTATAGCTCTTCAACTGAGTGTATTCTGATGTGTCTTTGATTCTAATTCCGCACAATAGATAAAATATAAGTGTCTGTCTAAAGTAGATTGATCATAACGTGTTTGTGTTGTCTGTAATCATACGTATTATCTATTATATATAACCGTTTCAATGTTTAAACTATACCACTGGTATCTCATCCAAATCGTCAGGAGTAAAATCAGCTATCAGCGTTTTAAGGGTCATTATGTCAACATCTGTCATGGCATTTGGAGAATTTCTGGAAAAAAAGTCAATTTCAATATTATCTTAAGTACTATATGTAGTGCCTTAACAACACAGTTTGTATCATTAATGTTTAAAAGAAGACAATATATTAACTTGCTTGTTCTTATCAATTAAATAACGCTTCAACCATAGGTTTTGACCATATTGGCATTTTGAAAACGTTTCAATATGTATCAAATATCCGGGAAGTTATTTGTTTTTGATTTTGTGATGGGACATGTGAATAAATTGCACATGGTTCAGAATTTGAACACCCATTTATTTGTATTTATCGTTTGAGATCTAATTCATCAATCTGTTTTATTCACAATATTGTGTATAAACCTTCGAATACCTATGAACTTACATAAGTCCCCTTTGTAAAGCTAAGTTAACAATCTTTTTCCTTTTCTGTTGTCCCCATTGGCACTTAACGGCAAGTGCCTCACCATTCTGGGTCAATGAATCATCGTCAAGTCGATCAAATTTGGTTAAAGGTAAGGCACAAATAAGAGCTCCACAATCTGTGACGTTGTCCATAGATAAAGATGGAGCATCCTAAAATGACCAAATCACTTCATTAACATGATGAATAACATCAACTCTTTACATTACACTTACTCACAGGCTTATCAGTTAATGTAACATGAAAAAATGCAGCTATCGAGAAATAATAAACACCAAATATATCTGTTCAATTTTGTGTTTCTTACTAAGTGCCATGTACTTTTGTTATATATACATTTTTGGTAATGCACATTTTCAAACTAATGAATATATCACCTAGCAGTATTTTGTAAAACTTTTCGAAATTTTAGGTCCTCGATGCTCGTATTCTTTGTATTTCAGTTGGCCTCTTCAATTTTTTTCAAAACAATTTCGGAAGTTTTCAACTTTATCTTTTAACAAACTAGCAGCTTTTGTAGAGGCATCTTTAATTTTAACTCACAGTAGATGCTTATTGTACGATGTATTCATGTGTTTTTGCCATTTACTCTGAAGAAATTCTGTACCAAGTTTAGAGTCGTTGATTTCCACAATCAACCATTTGATTATGTAAATATTTAAGGCCTTCTCCTATTTGAATTTATCTTGTCTTTTTGTGTTTTTGTTTATTACATTTTTTTGTGAAGATTGAGACGCAGAAGGGAAAGACTAACAACAATCGTCAGAACACTAAAGAGAGCACATCGAAAACGAAAACGATCAAGTCAGTAATATCAGGTTAACAGAAAAGTGCGTAGATCCTGACTTAGCAGGTACAGCCGACATGCTGTTCATTGCATAATAAAAATTGGTAACAGATTTCATACGTTGATGTCATATTAAATAAACTCATCATAGATACCAGGATTACATTTTGTATTTAACCAGACGCGAGTTTCGTCTACAAAAGACTCATCAGCTTGAATCCAAAAAAGTTAAAAAGGCCAAATAAAGTACGAAATTGAACAACATTGAGGACAAAATTCCCAAACTTTTTGCCAAATACAGCTAAGGTAATCTATTTTGAGGTAAAAAGCCTTAGTACTTCAAAAATTCAAATGTTTTGTAAACAGTTAATTTATAAATATGACCATATCAATGATAATTCATTTCAACACAGAAGTGCTGACTACTGAGCTGGTGATACCCTCGGGGAATTAAAACTCAGCAGTGGCATCGACCAAGAGGTTGTTAATAAACGAATCAAAGATACCAGGATTAAATTTTGTGTTTTGTATTTATTTATAAATCTAGTATTACTGTGGAAATGTTAAAGGGAAATCACACTATTTATACTACTAATAATAATTTAATGAAATTTTGCATGTAGAAAGTACATACTTATTTCAATATTTTAGGGGAAAAAAAAGTTGGGGTCACCGATGTTGTTTTCAAGTTATGACGTCATCAAAAAGTAAAGAATCTAGTTATGCCGAAATATAGAAATAGCGCTTTAAGTTGCTATTTTAAGGCAAAATTATTGAAAAACGATGTTTAACTGGTATAAATTATACAGTCAAATGTAACTTTTACCTTATACATATTTATTTTTCTCAGTTTCCTTATTTTTTAAGGCCTTTGAACATTTCCCGCCATTTTTAATTTCTTTTTATTATAGATTATTCTTGAAATAAAAAAAAATCTACTAATGTTTTTCCCTTCAAACTTCTACATAAGTTGCAGCTCCAGGGGAGATTTTAAATGCATAAATAAAAAAGGGGGGTCACCGAGGTTTTAAATCCGCTAAAACAGAAATAACTTATTATCGAATTTTGGCGGGAACTAACTAACGTTATAGAACGACGTTGCTAGCATAGGAGCATTTCTTGCAATGCTTTGACTAATCTATTGGGTTGAATTAAACCTTTTCACTACAAATTATATTAAAACAAATCAAGGTATTTCGATTATTCATTGATATTTTTATCAAACTATCGAAATGTTTAACATTACATACAGTAACAGTTTATTTATTATAAAGAAATTGTCAAAGTTGAAGTCATCTAAAAAAATTTAATTGCATTTGTTATATAGGGAAAACGAATGTTTGCCTCATGCTGTATTAAAGAAATGATTTACGGCTTGAAGATTAAGAATCTTCTACTTCGTAAGACTGAGGGTATCCGGGCTGAAAAGTAAAACGTTCCATTTAGACTGCAAAAAGAATAAATTCACTAACTTGTCTGCACCTTGAAGATAAAACCTGAAATGCCGTGTTTAAAAATCCACAAACTCGGCACTTTAAAAAGAGCCCTTAGTGACACCATTTTCGGAAGAAATTTAAAATTGGTTAACATTTCCGTAATTACACAACGCTTTATAATCGAAACAAATTAAGTTCGAGACGACTTACAGTTTTTCGAGTTCTATTTTGATTTCGAACATTTGTTCAAGTAAGAGTTCTTGTTAAAGCTCGAGTTACACTTAGAAACTCCCGAGTTATATTGTAAGATAGATTAAAAATTCTGATAAGAGTTTAAATTTTGAGATTCGATGAAATTAAGAGTAAGGTTGCAATTTCTATTTTCTGTTGGTGCAACTCTTTTTCTTTGAATGTTTATTCTTTTATCACATTTATCTTTCATTACGGTGTATGTACTTTTTTTGTCAATACTGGTTAATAATTATAGTTAATCTAAAAATAACTGATTGAATATGTGTGCCAATTTAAGCACTCTCTTTGATATCATAATGGCCTTTAGAAAAAAAAAAAAAACCAATTAACCAATCTACGGAAGCGTATCAGCGCCGCACAATTTTTTTTCATTTTTCTTCCTATCTTTGCGTTATAAAGCAAACCTTTGCGTTATAACGCAAACCTTTGCGATATAACGCAAACCTTTTTTCTATGACTTTGTTTGATAAATGGTTAAAAGCCGTTGATGAAGGAAATTTAGTAGGGGCAGTATTTTTAGATCTGTGTAAAGCTTTTGATCTTCTAAATCACAAACTGCTCCTTCAAAAATTACAAAAATATAAATGTTCTTATAATTCAATTCATTGGTTTACTTCGTATTTAGCTGATAGACAACAAATATAAGAATACACTTGCCAAAACTTGATTACAAAGCTATAGTTATTAAACACAAAACCAATTAAAATTGGTCGCGAACATGTAAGGTTTGCGTTATAACGCAAAAATAGGAAGAAAAATAAAAAAAAAATGGTTTGCGTTATAACGCTTCCGTATCAATCAGCTACCTTTGTATTAAAACAACTGGTTGTCCTTTTCAGTCATGGTCGGAATCCGACAATCTCACTGTCTACAGGCAAGTGAGCACATTGGGTGATCTGAACACGAACCTACATCTGAACTATTATTACTATTTTGGGTTTTTTTCCATTGTTTTCTTGAATTTTGCAAGACTTTCAGGGGCAAATATTACATGAACATGAGTACAAAAAATTTGTCTTTATGAGTGGAATATTCTTTCACTAGACGGACCATTAATGTGTTGGTTACTATTTAGCAGTACTCTGTTCGACATGTAACTCTAAATAAATACATGTGTGTGTGTTAAATATTTCTCTTGATGGAGACTTTTAAAGCCAATTGTATAGTACGTGTTAAATTTTTATGCGCTCGTTTACGGGACGTTAATAGAATGAAATTCAAAACAGTGTGGCTAAATTCATCCATTGACTGGGACAATTTACGTGAACGTTTATCTGTAACGACCACTGTTCACGACGTACCTACGATAGACATTTAAACTGTGAGGCAACCAAAGGTTTCTTAACGCCTTTAATTGTAAAATGATTCGAAAAATTAATCAGGAATAACCTTTATGTTTTGATTTATATAATTGATATAAAATAAAACATCGTGTTATTTCTGATTAATTTTTCGAATTACTTTATTAAGTGTTGAGAACCGTTGGTGACCCCATAGTTTAAGTGTCTTTAAAAGTACATAGTGAGCAGTGGTCGTTACATACAAACGTTCACCTAAATTGTCCCAGTCAATGGATGAATTTAATGTGTCAATCAATGGCCACAGCCACACTGTTTTGAATTTCATTATATATGGTATTTCGTTATCCGTCTGTCCGTCCGTCGTCAACATGTCGGACGCTTAAACCAATTGGCATAAAACTTTGGTGAATTGTTTATATCTATTGACGAGAGCTCCCTTTCGTTTTTTTTTATGAATTTTAGATTTTATGTTTCCGAGTTATAGGGTTTTATTCATTTAAAAAAGGTTGTTTTTTTTTTTGTTTTTTTTTTACAGTTTTCGGACAATATCTCAATAATGCTTTCAGCAGTCCTCATGAAACTTTTGTGAATTGTTCATATCTATTGAATTTAGCTCCCTTTACAATTTTATAGATTTTCGATTTTACGTTTCCGAGATATGGGGTTTTATTCATTTAAAAATGGGGGATTTTCAAGTTTTCATTTGAATTGTTTTACATTGTCATTTGAGCGCCTTTTATAGCCGATTATGCGGTATGGGCTTTGCAGGCTCATTGTTGAAGGTCGTCCGGTGACCTATAGTTGTTAATTGCTGTGTTATTTTGGTCTCTTGTGGAGAGTTTTCTCATTGGCAATCATACCACAACTTTTTTTTATAGGCATAGTGTTTGATAATTCCAAGATTTATTTGACGACTAGCGGCCTTATTTTTAACTTGCTGGTCCTACAGTTCGCTGACGACAGTTCGAACAAATACTACAAACTATTTGGTTTTTTTTGTGCTCAAATGATGTTAGTCTGAACAAAGCATCAAGTTAAAGAAAGGTTGACTGGCAACATGTACATTATAATACGGTGCTATGTTTTCTTTGAGTTCGACATCGAATCACTTGTTTTCATGCCCCCCCCCCCTTCCCCCCCAATTTTTTTTTATTGAGAGTCGTTAGATGTCAAAGGAACATTTGGGAAAGATGGACGACACTTGGATAATTTCAGTCGTCACATGTGAAATAAATAACGATTTCAAATAGCACTTTACACATAATTTACGTCCAGTGGCAAGTTTAATGCATATTCAGAACTAGAACATATTAATTTTGACCCTGCTTTGTATTAACCCGACAGGCTGAGCCGGGTAAATACAAATATGAAATGAGATTTTTGATGAATTATTTATACATGTAGTATAGAAGACTATAATTATGACGTTTCCTGCATGTGATATGAAAAAACTGAAAGTCAAAACTCATTGTTCTTATTTACAAACCTCTGTTGGACAGAAAACTACAGTTTCCGTAAGCTCTACACTAAAATGCTGTTACACTTGATCTATTAGCATCCCCCCGAAAATATACCCTGAACCGTACATACCGCATAGCGACGATACGCTGCCAAAGAAAAGTATATGTCACCGACTTTGTTTTCCAGAAAATGGTCCGAGAGGGTACTAAATTATATTGAATATGTGAATATGCTATGAATTTCCAACGTTCTTAGCGTTGATTATGCATGATGATTATGTGTTTTGAATTGATATGTTCTTTTTATCATAAGGGTCTGGATAGAGGGCATTCATTTTTTAATATTAATTTGTGTTACAAATATTTTTTATTCTTTATATTTAAGCACCTCATCTTTCTCTAATCCTTTTTTTTTTTTTTGCCTTTTATTCTGCAGAATTTGCCCATCATTCTGTTTTCCGTAAACCCCAATACAATCAGACCCTCTTTTATGGACACGGATTTTTAATCTAATTATAACAGTTGTAAAAATATGATATGTTCATTATCATTTCTACTGCCTTAGTGGAACGTCCTTCGAGCGGCTCGCTATTTTATAAATTAGCAACCTTTACGACGGAATCAAAAACGGCGACGTCATAATACAGTTACGGCACTATAGCGGCGCCGAGAGCGATGCGTATAAACAATAGTGTGATTTCCCTTTAAATGGAACATATTCGAGGCGTCTGTTAGAGGTATTTGAACAACTATCTACTAAAATATAATGGCGTCTGAATAACTTTCAAGTAGAAACGTAATCTAACCATAATGGACACTTTGTTCATAAAATTTTATTTTAGAGAGGAAACCGTAATAAATGTACACATTCATATGCATTACCTCACAAACCAATTCATAAATTGATATTGTAATAAATTGTATAGTTGTATCCATTATAAATAGACAGTACATCCATTCAGTTTATAATATGCGTATCTTTCGGGGTACACCGGTTCTACTTCTGTTTTTTTTTTATAGATATACTTTTTATGCCCCATTTATGTGCATTATGTTTTCTGGTCCGTGCGTCCGTTCGTCCCGCTTCAGGTTAATGTTTTTGGTCGAGTTAGCTATTGATGAAGTTAAAAGTTCAATCAACTGGAAACTTAGTATATATGTTCCCTATGATGTGATCTTTCTAATTTCACTGCCAAATTAGAGATTTCCCCCATTTTCACGGTCCACTGAACATTAAAGATGATAGTGCGGAAAAATTGCCTTTGTTAAAAGTACTCAATTTTAACCCCAGAAAAAAACAAAGATAAAATCTTACAATGTCAGATACGGAAAGTATTTAGAATTAAGCCATTTACAATTGCATACCATGCATGTAGTACAGAAATGAGCTTTCTGAAAAATCTTTCCCATTGGAACTTGTGAAACGTCTATTCGAGCAATTACGCTGCAAATGTCATCAATATGATTTACTCCATACTTTGCCAATTCTTCTTCTCTGTAAAATAAAAAAAAGTAACTTTATCGTAACTTGGCTATCAATTTTAAAGGTGATGCACTCGATAATCACCAAGAAGATAGCTTGTTAGATGAGTTAAGATGCTGAATGTTTCCTCTAAAGGGCGCCCTTACAAAGCAGTACTGAAACAGTTGAAATACTTCGACTTAAATTTGACAAAGGAGGGTTTCATTTAGGGTATCAATTTGAAAACATGCACTCTCTCTGCACAACATGTTTTTAAAAATTGATCTAATCGTTTTAAAAGTTACATAAATATAGAAAACGTTAAATACCAAGTCTTGTAATCTTATTTCAAGAAGAAGAAATAAAAAAAAACATATAAAAGAGGCAATTGCCTGGGATTCCTTGTCGTAATCCTTTATAAGCTAAGGTTGTTTTGTTGATAAAAGATATATGTTTTTCTGCAATTTAATTATGAAATATTTATAAGCTAAAAAACACCTTTAAACAAGTGGAATAGATTATAATCAAATTTTAGTACATGAAAAATCATAAAATCAGATTGTAGAGCATTTGCATATATAGTTGTAAATGAATAATTCAAGACTCTAATCAATATCTTAATTGTTCTATTTTTTTCTAGGAGCACTAAGATTCAATTTAGAACATTTTATTTTTTGTAATGATATTAGCTGCTTAAAACTCAATATTAGGAACACGAACAGATAATAAGCAGAAGTTTTTTTTTCATGAACATGTTGTGTCAATTGAAATAACAGGAATTCATGTATCATCTGCCAGACTAGAAATCAAACATTGTATTTTATTTTTAGGACAACTAAACATGATAAAATTTTAGTTACATTGAAAAAAGTCGACAACACTAATTGGCATACAACATTGTGAGTTTTTGCACATGTTTTCAAAAGAAATATCCATTTATTGTTAAAATGCGCAGTAGCAGCATTTTGTAAAGAAAATTTGAAATGGCAGGTAAAATTGATAATGGAAATGGGGAGTGTGTCCAAGAGACAACAACCCGACCATAGAACAGACAGCAGTAGAAGGTCACCATAATTTGCATATTTGTAGCCTGAAAGTGAATAAATGGTTTACAAAAAATTTACAAGTCCTAAATTCTAGCACTCTCAAACTACACATTTATTTTTTTGAGTCCACAAGCCCGAATCTTAATTTTAAGAAAATTATAGTTGGTCTCTGTTGGCTGGAAGAGATGAATTTTACAATCCTGGGATCAATTTTACAAGCCATGGCAGTAGAACTTGTGATTAAGAGTGGAGACTGTGTAAAGATTCATTTAAGTCTTTGATGGCCGGGTAGTCTAAGTGTTTGAAATACGGCACTTCTAGACTAGGCGTCAAAGCCGAGGTTGTAAGCTCGATACCGCACTTGGTAGGTGCCCTGACTCTCATCTTAATTGACTAGGATAGCAAGATTTCCTTCAAAAAGTCAATGGTTTTCTTCCGGCACCACAGCTTCCTCCACTAATAAAAAAAGACTGCCGTGAAATAGAACAATAATGCTGAAAGTGGCGGTAAACACCAATCATTCAGAGTTATTCTCTAAACTTTAAGTACATTGCTTTTTGCCATTCAATGTTTGATGAACGAATGTTTATTTTTTACCTTTTTATCTTTTGATTTTTGAATCTTTAAAAATCAGAATTCTTTACATAATGCTTTGTTAAGTCAGATTTTTCCGATTTTCTTAAATGATGCCATCTAATAACTAAACGTAAACCATATAAATGCGTCGTTTTCTGTTTCAATAACTACAAGGTTTAACTCACAAATGTTGTTGGGATTCGAGCGTCACTGATGAGTTTTTTGTATACGAAACGCGCGTTTGGCGTATATACAAAATTTAGTCCTGGTATCCATGATGAGTTTATTTATATTCATAACATTTGAAAAAATGATCTCCAATACACTAGGGCTAATGTTTAAGGCGATAAAAGTATACCGATTTTTCAAATCCTATCATTTAGAAAGCTTTGGAGATAACATTGTGTAGATAAAATAAAGAATACATGGCGAAGTATAACAACAAGGGAGCTTCATAGAAAAGTATTAAGCTTGTGATTTGATTTGTGAATTGTCCACGATGTCCATCCTCAGTTTCTGTTACAATTACAAGAATATCTACTGAAAACGTCAAAAAATGCATGGCATTACTCATGGTGAGGCTTGGTTCACTAACCGTCAGATTTTTACGATTTTATTTTGTAGTATTTGTCATCCCTTCTAAAAGTAAGTAGTGATGTTTTACTTATATCTATATTTCTTGGGTTATTTTTATAAACATTCTGTTAAAAAAATTTGACTCATCAAAATGATTATTTGTTAATGATTATACTTTTGATTAAACAGTATTTGCGGGTCCATATTTTGTATATCTTCTGATGTCACTGTAGTCGCATTCACTTCTTGAACAGACAAAAACTTCTGCAGAATAATTTTTTTCTGAAATAAAGAAAACATCATGTTAGGTAAGGTGCAGGTGCAATTTTTTTGAAACTCCTTGACCTAGAAAATAACTTTATTTATTAGAATTTCATATCAGTAATAAGTTAACTGTATAGATGACCAACATTTGGGCAGTATATATAGAAGCCAACCAGGACCTGTTACATATGATTTGTATATTTAAAAAAAAAATATACAAAAAAAATCACATTTTCTAAAACCATGTCATCTGGATCATGATCCTAATAAACAACTTTCTTCGTTCAAGCTAGGCATAGAATGGAATACAGAAACAAAGCAATTAAGGTATGAGACAAGCCACATAACTATGTTAATTTATATTAACATTATTTTACCTGGTTTCCAGTAATGCATTTTGAAGCAAGGAAGGCATCTGCTACTTCAAAAATCTGTGAATCAGATATATTTTTGAGATGACGTAAAGGCATTCCACTGAGGATATTAGATTCCTGTAATGCTCTGTATACCCCAGTTGTCCAGTTTAGATTGTCTGCAGTCGGTGATCCTATTGTCCTTGTTAACTCCCCATACAGATAATTTGCCTACAACGTTGAGCATACCTACATGTATATTGAAATTAAGTTAAAAACAGACGACCATTCAGTCCTTGTTAGATTTAATATAGTTAAAAGTGGTAATAAGTTAAAAAAAAAGTAATTTAAAAATAAAAAAATGCAAGGGCATTTGAAAACCGAAATTTCTTACAAATGGCAAAATAAAAAATGGCAAAAATAAATCATTGTTGACACTCGTTTTAAAATCAAAAGGGCTAATTAGAGAAAAAGTTCAAGAGCATTTAGTGCCTAAAAACTCACTTTTTTACAGCCTACATGGAATGTCAATGGTTCTCCAGAATTTAGCTGATCAGCTATTTCTTGTCCCATGTCTACACTTTTACGCAACACAGCTGATGGTATAAATTTACCAAGTGGTGTTTTTGCAAGTGCAGCTATGATATTACTGTCTCCTTTCACCTAAAATTAAACAAAAAAAGGTTAAGATTTGACAATATTGTTGACAATGGACAGTGAAACTGTTCTAGGTCATACCAAAAAAATATATCAAATGTTCTGTGGACCCAGATACACGTAATAATATATTTCCTTAGCAGTACATATTAACAGTCTGATAATATCTACCCAATGTTACACCTAACATGAGAACGGCAAAAAACAAATTTAATGCAGAAATACTTCATTTGGTTTTGATGTTGATTATAATTTATCAATATTCCCGTGAACACTTGATTTTTTTAAATAAAAAATGTCATGGTGAGAAAGACAGTTTTTGCCTTTTTTCAAAACACATTTTACAAAGATTCATACGTCTTCAAACAAATGTGTACAGCACTGAGTTTGATACTAACGAAACATGTTTTGGAAATATGTTTAGTTGTTGTTAATATGTCTCTGATTTCTTTAATTTTCAAATCAATTTACTTTACCAAAGGAAGTTGATATAACAATTTCAAATATAAGATACCTTTCCTATGAGCCTTCTTATCATAGAATCTGGGGCCTGTAAGTTTCTTGATTCAAATTCCGATGTAAAATTGTTAATAACTTCCATTGTCAGCTGAATAGCTGGAATTTTTGCTATATCACGTGCACGGAGGCATACTTTGACGCTTGGTGGTAACGCTAGCAATTCCGCAGAACTCATATCACCCTTGGGTTGAAATAGAAATAAAGTTTAACAGTGTATGGAATAAATCATAAAATATTATTAATATGACCACATATACAGGGAAAAGGTATTCCTATCAAAAGATGTATTTCTTTCTTTGAATATATTAGTCATTGAGATTAAATAATAAATTTGATAGCCAATAAGTATTCCATGAACGTGTATCTTAATATCAGGGTTCAAGATTTTATATATAATGGTCATTTTAGTAATCATTTTAAGAAAATATAGCCACCCACAATTTATTATATTATATTAATAGCCACATCCCTATGCATTTAAACTGGTTCGTCCTTAGTTGACAATATTTTTTTAAACTTTACATGAATTAAAAAACTATATCCGGACACTCAAAATTCATGATAAAATGTTGATTTATTTTTCATTTCAAATGCATATTGCTATCAAGGTATTCGACTTTATCATCTCGCTTTGATTCATAATGTAATGAAACATACAAATAAAGTTATTATACGAAATATGGAACCAATCCTCTTGATGAACTAAGTGCCATTTGGTAAGAAATATTATTTAAATATATACAGATTAAAATTCCAATGAGTAAAGGTCATATTGAATGTGAACATCATAACAATAATACTCACATTTGGTTTGGTAACATATGTTAAGTATTGTTTCAGCACTGTTCTTGCCTGTTATAATTCAATTGATACGAATTAAAAATAATCACATCTAAAATGCTATGTTTATCATTTTAATCAAAAACGAGTAACTACATTTTATAATTTACAAGAAATAAACAGATTTTGTGTAATATCAATTGGCTCTATAATTATTTGCCTAACCAGTTTCATATCTCGCTACATTTACATGTAAACACGACACGGATTTTGTATGGTTTATTTTTGGGTCTGTGCACCAGAACTAGAGTAGGAACCAAAAGATCAATGTCGGGACTAACCTGCGTTGCTGCATGTAAAAATTGCTCACTCGCTACAACTTTAGTTAGCAACATATTTAGATTTGAATGGTTCATGAGTGAGTTAATGCAACGACATGACTGGAAACAATTTTTTTCAATCTTTCAACACCTAAGACTCCTTAACAGAAAAAGTGAAAATCGACATTATTGAACTTGAACTCAATTTTGTCATCAGTTGCAAACATATTTAAATTTGAAAAGCTTGGTTTGAACGTTTCATGAGTAAATACACGGATATGACTGAAAACATCATTTTTCAATCTTTTAAGAATCATAACTCGAGAACAAGACAAATTTGGCAGCCGCCCGCCCGCCGTACATCCCCAAATGAATAACTGAAATTTTTGTCGAAAATCCGGTTAAAAATAATGTATAGTAATATAAGTCACCCTAGTTAGTTACTTACCACTTGGCAGGAAAACGTGACATCAATCAGAGCTCCATCACCAATAGCCTCACCAAGGGGTCCATTAGGTAAACTTGCAATTTGTCTCGGAGACAAAGTACCAAGAAGTTTTTTTAAGCATATAATTTTATCTTTTGTGTAAACCGTCAGATCGTTATAATTGTTCAGTCTTGTTAGAACTGATTTTAGTTTTCTTGCCTAAGTAAATAAAACAAATATTTTTTTTCGTCAAATGTTAGAAAATTATTAAGACAAAAAAAAACATTATTCAGGAAAAAGATAATACAAATATTGAATTCTACTACCAAACATGACATCTAAAAACTGTATTTTTTTTTCAATTACGCACTTAAGAAACAAAAGACACTCAGGTGAATATTCGATAATTATGTCTTTTAACTGATTTACAATGTGCTGCGAATTCAGACGACTGTCGGGGATAATTCTGTATACATGTATCGTGTTGGAGAATCTTCATCTATCAATGCTTATGAAAAAAAGAACATTACTGCTGCCTTTCACGTGTTTGGGTCAAGTATTGGAAAGCGGGAATATCAGATTTATTGAAAAAATATAGCATACTCTGTTCATTGTGATTGTTTTACCATTAAAGATATTATCACTATGTTCATTGTGATTGTTTCACCATTAAAGATATTATCACTATGTTCATTGTGATTGTTTCACCATTAAAGATATTATCACTATGTTCATTGTGATTGTTTCACCATTGAAGATATTATCACTATGTTCATTGTGATTGTTTCACCATTAAAGATGTTGACGCTCTGTTGATTGTGATTGTTTCATCATTAAAGATATTATCGCTCTTTTCATTGTGATTGTTTCACCATTGAAGATATAATCACTCTGTTCATTGTGATTGTTTCACCATTAAAGATATTACCGCTCTGTTCATTGTGATTGTTTCACCATTAAAGATATTATATATCTTAATCTCAGATTATATGTATTTTTAAGAGTGTCTGTTCTTCTCAAATTATTACAAATGCCATAAAATGTTATGAGATATATTATAATCACTGTCCGGTTTTCTTCTGTTGGTTTTAGTGGAACTTGCTGGGAGGGATGGTGAAAATTTGCTGGAATGATATCCAATTACATATTTGACCCAATAGCTTTATAATTGAAGATATATATATTTTACCTGATTAATATCATTAATCTTATCACCAAGGACACAAATGGCTTCTTCTAATGCAGTTGTATTAAGACGGTTCATCATCTGCTTATCGTTCATGATTAGCGAAGAATACCTGTTATAGAGATTTTTTATTAATCAAACACGTGTTGATTATCCTCAGAAAGGCGCATTCAAACGTTTGCAAAGGTAAGGGGAACATCGGCTTAAGATAAAATATCATATCCCATATTTAATCTTGTTGATTTTTCTACTTTGATAAAGAAAAAATATGTGTGTCCTTCATTATTTCATAACACTACTTTTGACACTGCAAATATGTCAATACTTCCTTATCTGTTTGCGAGAGAGAAAAAATACAGTATCAATTTACAGTCCTAGAAAAAAAATCATTTGACAGAATCATATAGCTTTAAAAGAAAAGTATCACAGACAGAATATTTAAAATACCAAATAACTCGTTCGAAGAGCTTTTTTGTTATTCATCAAGATGGATCAGATAGTTATTTAGATGTTAAGCTTACCTTACAATTTCATCTTTTGTCATCAAGGATGGATCAGCTTTCTCGGTCTTTAAAATTCTTCTCATTTTTGCTTTATCTCTAGGGGACACTTTTGCAGTGGTGCTGTCAAAACTATCTAAAATCTAGGATCAACCACAGTTATAATCAAGATTATGTGTTTAAATCTATTTTATTGTTTACAATGTAAACGTCGCAAATTTATCAGTTACGTTTGTAGCGTTTGTTGCGCGAATAGAACCTCCGTTTGAGGTGTCTCAGTGTACTGTCGTAAATTTATGGGAGGTGTTCGCTATTATTCTGTTGTTTACATCTTGCAATGTTCTATTATATTATCTAGTTATGTAAATTAATGGTGTCATTTTAGAGGCACTTTTAGCATTGCAATATAACAGGAATGTTTTGATAGCCTTAAAACTAGGTTCAAAAGAAGTAAAATAACAAAATTACCAAATTACGAGGAAATCACCCCCCCCCCCCCCCCCCCCCCCCAAATGAACCCATTTTTCTTTCTTAAAATGTATCGTTCTATGTCAGGTTTATGACAGTGGTTTTCAAATTATCCGTTTCTATGTATATTTGTGTTTGTATTTGTTGCAGTTTAGTGAAAACTTCTGTTGCTCGTTTTCCATTAAAACATGTTTTTCTTATTTTTACTTGTTACCCGGATTTGTTTTCGCTTAATTGATTTATGGCAGTTGAACAGCGGTATACTACTGTTGCCTTTTTGAACAGTTAACACAGATGTATCTATAAATAAAAGTTTCTAAAAAGTATATACATTAGGAATTAACAGAATTGCATTATGGACATATTGGTACTAGTAATAAATGTATCATACAAAGATTACAAAAAAGAGTATCATTAAACACACTTCTCAATCAGAATATTGAACATTAGAAAAAAAATCACTTTTCTTTATTTGATCATCCCCCTTCTAAAATGTTGGACTGCGATTCCTTTTCTTTTATATACGTAATTGGATATTTTAAGTTAACTGTGTCAAAATTATCATTATCCGTGCAGCTGGCTAAGAGATATTCCGAATTATCGCAATATACATAATAAAAATGACTGATTTTCAGGATGGAAATATATCTCAGCATTGTTGATTTTCCACAATAAAGTTACAGGTGAACACTTTTGAACTTATTGCAATAAAGATAGAGCTGAACACTTCGGAACTTAATTCAATTAAAATAGAGCTGAACCCTTCTGAATTTACTGCAATAAACATATAGCTGAACACTACTGAACATACTGCAATAAAAGTAATAGCTTAACACTTCTGAACTTACTGCAAGAAAAAAAGAACTGATCATTACAAAACTTATTGCAATAAAAATAGAGCTGAACACTTCTAAACTTACTGTGATAAAAATTTGAGCTGAACAATAAAAAATTTACTGCAATAAAAGTCATAGCTTAACACTTCTGAACTTACTGCAATACTTCAATCAATTATAATTGATAATCATTAAGAAGCGTACGAACAGTATACATGTGTCCAGTATTTTGAAATCGGGAGTAAACATATGACGTCACATAGTTTAGATGCCAAAGACTTTGAGGCAGTTATTGAGTTAAGCATGCTTAAATTTTTTTTATTTATTTCATATGAGGTTTTAGGTAAAATCAAATTGCGACAGTTAAATCAACGTTGTATGTCCAACCTAAAAATAGGTACAGACATATTTCCTAATTTCACCGAAGAAAATATTGAAACACTGCTTAATCACCATAATCAAATTATCTGAATACTACATGTAATCACTTTATCGCAATGAAAACATATGAACATATCTGTTTTAAACAAATAATATAAAAAAAAATTATATAAACACATCTTAATTTAATCGAAATGAAAAATATCTGAATAATCTTGGGTTATATCATTATGTAATATATTTTACTTTATTTTGTTTACCTGAGCATCAGTAGCATATTTTTCCAAATGTTTGAGATTTCCCCCACAAGACTGTAATAACCGAATGGCTGCAGATTTTTCTTGAGGGTCTTGACTTTTTTTTAATATGTTGCTAAGTTTTTCACGAACTACCTGTCGTAAGTGTTTACTTTTAATTTCTTTACAGCCATCTGATGTATTTTTCAACCTACAAAGAGGAATTTAAATGCTTGAATCCTGATTGCTTTTTCAGAACCGTTCAAGTGACGGAATATTTTTAATCACAAGACTACTGCATGTCCATTTCTTTAACTCAACCATCCCATACAAGTATATTGGATTGTTCCACACGCTTGCTGAAATGATCATTCAACACAAAAGACAATTATAATATAAAGTTTAAGAAGACCTCAAACATTGGATAGGTTTAAGTATCCATTGTTTAATTGTACTTACTACTAATAATTCGAACACCAATTTGGTTGGTTTTAAACTGTGTTTTTATAATAATAATAAAATAGTGTCAATTTTTTCCTTTAATTGTCTTTGTAAAATAAAATTGCATTAATGCCGATACTTTCAACAGGTTTGCACTAACATAAGAAAAACAATGTGGGTGGTACATGTGGAGCAGGATCTACTACCCCATCCAAATCCCATGAGATCGTCCCAGGTTTTTGGAGAGGTTCGTGTTTGTCTGTCTGTAGTTTTGTATTTTGTTGTAAACTGTCTGTTTGTTTTGCTTTTGCAATTGCGTTGTCAGTTTATTTTCAACTTAAATAAGTTATATATATATTTTCCCTTTTCAATCTTTCTGCTCTCTTTTCCATATTCTACTGTTATAACTTATAGATATACATGAAAAAAAGGTATTCTCGATTAATTTAAATGTTGCATCTTCATTGATATTGTATTCCATATTCTCTCCTTTAAGTTTGGTACACACTAAAGAGGTCCAAGTTAAAAATATTCTGCAACCAAACTAGGAAAGAAAATGATGTTGCGTCCATACTACATGTATAAGAGCTGCATTAATTACTTAAGGGGGTTCGTTACTCTGTTTCAAAATGACAAGTTTTTCAAAACACTAGTATCACGGTGGGTATGGTTGTCCTGCGAGAGAACGTTCTGTGCTGGTGATTTGGTCCTGTCAGGTGCTGGTGGGTCCTGATTCTGTGCTGGTGGGTTTGTTTACATTGTATCAGAACGGCAATAAAACGACAGTTTTTTTGCTTAATTTTTCTCTGATGCGTCATAAGTACCATGCAAAGTATATTACTACAATATTATATTGCAAAAGTCGTGCAAGTTCGTTAAACGGAATTGTCCTGACGTTGTGCTGGTGATAAGAAAAACGGTCCTGGTTCTGTGCTCCTATGTCCTGGTTCTGTGCCTTTATATTTTAGTTAAAACTGGCATATATTCAAGATCATTGATGCTGTACTGTTATTGACTAATTAACTGTTGTCTGCTTTCTTGAAATTGACATTGTTGTGAATCTGTTTACTGTTATTATGAGAGAAAAAATACCCCTATTTTTTTATTTATTTTTTTAAATTAACTGTAATCTTATTTATTGGCCTGTTAATGGAACCCTTCTTGCCCCCTTTTAAGATAAGAAAATATGTTTACGATTTTCGGGATTACGATCATTTTGCAAGATCACCAAAATACGTTGTAATTTATACAATACTTATATAAAGTAGATGATGTGGTATGTTTGTTGTCAATGGACTTTCCATAAGAAACCAAAGGAAGTATGTGTTAACAACCATACGTCATCGTACGACCTTCAACAATAACCCATAAAATAAAAATGTAAAAGGTTTTGCATAAAAATGGAGAGCAAAAAGATAGAACAAAAGACTTTCTGAGCGTTTGAATCATATGTCTTTAGCAGCTTAAAACACATTTGTTTGTGAACAATTTAGTGCTGACTATAAGAATGACAATAGTATTGCGGGTTTGTTTGTTTGGTTTTTTTTGGGGGGATGGGGGATAAGTTAGAGAGAGGTTACAGTGAAAGTTTTAAGCTTGGAATAGTTTCCCGTAAGATTTAAAAGTTGTATTTTAAAAGAAAAATGTATCTTATAGCTATTAAGAACCACTTGCTGTATCTGTAAGATTTTTTCATCATAATTTTTTTGTCTGAACGGTTATCTGGTATTTTTTTTCGAAAGTTCGATAGAACACTAAAAAAAATCACTATTCAATGAAAGGGCAGACTAGAATATGTCAATTTCAAAAATTGAAATACCTCGTAGCTTCATACTACCTATTGAGTATAAAACAAGTATATAAGTTTAAAAAAGAAATTCTTAGATTAAACACCTACATATAACTTTAAAAGGTCACAACAGTTTAAAACAATACAAATCTACACACACACAAAACTGGCTTAATTTCAACTGGTTATCAACCCGAATCGCTATAAGATCATATATAAGCTCACCTGTGTCGAGGGGTCGTGTGAGGTTCATGTATTGTCTTCGCGTCCGCAATTACAAAAAGATATAATCTGAAACTACTTGACCAAATGTTACCAAATGATTTTTCAAGAGTGAATCTAGGAAAAACAATATTCATTAACAAACATGACCACTGTCTGTTAAAATGTATTCGAGTTTTTAGTTACAGCCGATTTCATTGAGTATGTAGGCAGGGGTTATATGTTTGGTTAGCTTGCCTGTTAGCTAAACCGTGAAGTCATTGTTAGGTTAGGTATACTACCCTCCTTTCGAAGTAGCCTGGTCCTACAGACAGAAAGATGTGTCATTTGTCGGACTAGTCTACTCTAAAAGTAGGGTAGTTTACATAACCTAACAATGTCTTTTCTGTTCTGCAAGCAAGATTTTTAATATTGAAAAAGTTCAACCAATTAGGGCAAAACTTACCGAGTAAAAAAAAATCAAAAGGCCAATGTCTATCTACCTTGCACATTTCAGAAAATTCAGATCAGATAACGAAACTGGGTCCAGCAACATTTATAAGCAATTTAAGATTTTGACCCTCACAGTTTCCATTCACCACAAATATTCTCGTTACAACGAATCATTTTAAATGCAAAATACCAGTTGCAGCCTTTTGTTTATCTATTAATATATGTACACGGACAAAGCTATGAAAGGCAGCAGGGTCACCAGAGTGAGGAGTCCATGTCATCTGAAATAAATGCTAGTAAGCATAGATCTAGAAAGCGACAGATAATCATGACATTAAAAAAACTCTCTTCTTTTTGACTTTTTTCAAACAAATTGACACATAAAATGAATAATATAGTATTGTGGAATTTTTAACTTCTGTTAAATTCATTGGTTACACCTTTTACTAGGATAAAAATCCTGTCAAGTATGAGCTGGGTAAAATATTTCAGAAAAGAAGATAATAATGTGAAAGTTTCCGTGCGTCAGGTGCAAGAGCATACGAACAGCTAACATGCCTCGTCAGGGTGGAAGCTAAAAAGTCCACGAAAATTTGATTTAAAACCTTTATTCGTTCCAACAAAGTTATTGAGATTTTGTTGAGGATTTAACCATCTACGACAATAAGATTTTTTTTTAGAATTTACAGCTCTTCTATAAATATATGCAAAGCAAACCTTTGATCAAATTGCTTGCTATGATTGTTTGGATGTTTGTAAACGACAGGTAAGTAGTCTGTTTACTATATACTAGAATTTGTTTGGACAATAAACATTAACTTCAATTCCTGTCAGTTTGTGTTTGTCCAATCAAATCCCAGTATGTATTGAACCTCCGCCTACCTATTGTTTGAAAACATCCAAGCAAACATAGCAAGCAAGTCACTAAGTTTTTTGCGTGCTTTTATAGAAGAGCTGTACTATATAATACAAAGAAGCGTTTAAGTCTTTCGCCAAAAAATACTATCAATTTCTTTTTGTCCTATGTAAACTTCCGTACTATTTCCTTCTATTCATGATCATTAAATTGAACCGTAAAATATTTCTTGGTACCTTCTTAATTCCTTTATAAGTCTTATGTAAACATAATAATGACAATAACTGTTGTAAGCACAAGATTCACTGCACACTTTTAAAGTTCTGCTTCATCAAACATTAAAATGTGAACTTAAGTTTTGAGACTTTTTTAATCGACACGATTGGGATTTTTGTATATGAGAACACGGTTTATCTATTAGTTGAAAATGCGGTTGTGGACTAGCTTTCAGTACCTGCGAGCATTCGTTGTTTAATAATGTGTGTCTTTGTGTTATTATTTTATGTGATAAATTGAGGTGTTGGTACACCACTGTAACAATGAAGGAGGAAATGAGGAGGGTTGATTGGGTGGAAGTGGGGAGGAGTATGCGGAGCGCTAACAAACATGTCTATGCGGCATGGGCTTTGATCATTGTTAAAGCATCAATGTAAGGGGCATTTAATATCTTAATAAAACTATTCTTATTTTAGATACTATATCTTGTTATCTGATATTGGACGAAAGAATTTGCCCTTTTATGTAATTATGTAATACAAGTTACGATCATTTGAAAACACATATTAAACAGCCAAATGGATACACAAGAGCTAAAATAGGAGTCATAGATCCTATTGACAACAATTATCTGCCCAATTTTATTGATTTTTTAACATTTGTTTCAAATATGACCAACTTCTTATCCAAAATCACCAGCACCGTATCAGGACCCACCAGCACAATGACAGGACCCACCAGCACAGTATCAGGACATGAATAAATTGAGAAAATGTTAAATTTTAATAAATTGCAATGTTTTTTCACAAAATAGTTTTGTCGTGTGGATTGCGGTATAGAAAGCGGACTCTATGAGCATTATTGTTTTATTTTTTCAGTTCTTGATTTTCTGAAAATGAGCATTTTGGTGTTGCGCTTACTGAAACAGTTTAGAGGGTCAACTTTTTAATGGTTAACATATGAACCCATAAGAAACAAAATTGAAAAATCTCAACTGTTTTCTTCAATTTTTTATGAGTGAAAACGTCAAAAATCATCATTTTCGTCTTTGTTTACATTTTTTCATTGATCACCAGCACCCGTCAGGACCGAATCACCAGCACAGAACGTTCTCTCGCAGGACAACCATACCCACCGTGAGTATATATTCATAGAGCATTAAGAAAGGAACCAAAAGGAATATATATAGGTCAGTATGCTTGTTTTAGAGATATTAGCCTTAAAGTTTGAAATTTTGGCGGGAAAATTCCATTCTCAATTTTATCTCTCTTAATTTTTCATAGCTTTATCATTGACAAGTTTAAGTTCTCAAAACTATTACAAAATAATAAAAAAAAAATATAAGACTTTTACAGATGGCTTATAGTTATACATGTAAAAGATTTATAAAAAGAAAAATGTGGGTCAATGGGAAAAATTTATTGAGGTATTCAAATTGATAAAACCAGGCCTTGCAGTCATAAAATTTTCAAGTCAGTTTTTTGTACTCATACTAAAATCCGCCAATCAAAATACTGGATTTAATGTTTCGACCACGATTTTTGTGCTCCAAGTACTGACCAAGTTTTATGACTTCAACCTTAGAGGATTCCGAAAATCTGACAAAAAATCCAAAACATTACATGCGAACATCCTTAAATAAC